>NC_136067.1:1639142763-1639338242 GCF_964261635.1 Lissotriton helveticus | reverse complement strand
GACCCGCTCGCTAAGGCTCCTTCTCTTTCCTTCCCACAGGCTTTCCCCATGCTGATTACCCGAATCTACGATCAGGTAAATCCTTCTCTCTAACTGTCCACCGATCCTGGCTTTAGTAACTAATCCGCCGAATTCCGTTTTAATACGTCCTTTCCTTCTAACAGCCTGCCCCTCCGTTGACCCAGCCCGGAGCACAGTTCTCTCACGCAACTGCTGTGTGCGTGTCCGGGTAGGTGCAGCATCGCTCACAGCAATTTTCCGCAACCGCCGCCTCACTCCCTCCTCCCCAGTGTGATTCATATAGCACTATAGTCCACGCGGTAAAATACTCGATAGACTCTGTCCTTACCCCATTCATTGATCAGCCACGCGCTATAGTCCTTATCCCAGTCACTGCTTGTATCCCACCCTTTCAACCCCTTCCATCACCGGCCGGTAGCCAATCCATCACCCACCCCACCCCTGCTGACTTGTTCATGTTCAAGTCCCGTGCTTACCCGCCCTTTCTCCTTACAGCACTGCCCTCACCGACAACCTTGTCCTGATGACGATCCCGACTTACGGGGATCGAAACGCCGTCGACACTGCAGCATTATTTGTTGGCGCATTTTACGTTTTGTGCTCCAAAAATATCTATCGAATTTTGCTCTAAAGTAACTGCAACTTGAAATTGTGGAGCCATCACTGTACATATACTCTGTCACTATGCGTCGTTCATGCTGCTCACTTTAGCACTTGCACTTTCACCTATTGTATATATCACCACTCACCAAGTGCCCTCTGGTTGTCACATGATTTGCTCGACACAGTGCTGTTTAACTGTATTTAGCCATGTGAAAGACCCTGCACAATTGCTGAATAATAAGCTTCTACAAAACGTCTTCGAGACTCCTTGTTTTTTCCTGCTTTTTGTAATGCTAACTGCATACAGTGTTTAACTGACTTCTATTGATACCCGTTGGGAATTGTTTCTTGTTTCATTACTCACCCATCCCAACACGGTTCATGGGTTTACTCCTGTTTTTTAGGGCTCGGCTGAACGCTCGGAAGCGCGCCTCTGCCGAAGCTCTTTTGTCGGCGTGTGTGCTTCCCAGGAGACAATCCTGGCCGCGCGCATCGCCCTGAAGGCGATTTCAAAGTGACACGCGCACGCGAACGAGCGCTGCGGCCAGGTGCTGTCTCCCGAAAAGCACACACGCATGCGCATACACACACACACAAGCGCCCACGCACGCACGCACATACATACAGAGACACCCCCCAGCTCACATACACACACGCGCGCGCACACACACACGAGTGCACCCCCCCTCTCCCCCACCGTCGCACACATGCATACAGACACACGCGCACGCACACACACACACACAACGAGGGAACCGAGCCCCAGCCCCCCTCAACTTACCAGGTGAATTCTGAGGGACCCTGCTCTCCTTCTGGCGTCGCGAGACGCTTTCACTCCGCCTTCTCTTCCGGTACGGATGCAGCCCCGCCCCCCGTCACAGGCGACTTTGCCTGACTTCCGGTGAGGCTGCTGGGCTCAATTCTTCTCAGGTCTGTAAATTACCATTAAATCGGGTATTGGCGATATATGATCTATCGGGGATTTAGAGATGGCAGGAGTGCGCCATGAAGCAACGAGGCATTCGGTACACGCTGGCAGTACTATCTTCGTGCCACAGCGAGGGCCAACGGGGTATGTGTACCTGGGATGTTAACAGCCACGTCACATATCAAAGGTTCTATTCCAGGGTGCAGACGAGCGCGTACACTGGGGGACACTTACGGGGTGGGCGCTCCTTTTTTTCTTAATGCTGCCCTCGCGCTAATCAATGTCAGGTGAGATGGCTTGCGAATTTAACACTGGCTGCAGTACCGAGACGCGTACAAAAGTGTTAAATGCAAATATATATGTATCTGGGTATAAATGTGGGTTAATTGCTCAGAGTGACAGTAAACGAATGAAAGTACAGGAAATGCGGGGAGGCGAAACCACCGAGGAAATATACACATGCATGTAGATGTAAAATTGGAATTACACGATTGTTAAAACAACCAGCTGCTAGCTGAAATCTAAAAAAAAAGTTAGTAAAACCGTGAATAAAACTCTGTGAAAACAGTTAATAAGAAACCCTTAAATATGAAACACCTGACAACAACAAAAAATAGAATACAAAAACTGAACGCATAGGCGCGGGCAAAATAATTCACTTGAAAAACAATCCCTGGTCAATAAAACCGGGAACTGTACCAGCGCTGACAGGTCGGAGCCGCAGCAGGCACCAAACAAACCTGAGGCTTTGGTGCTTGCGTCTCTCAGACTGACCAGTGATCAGGGCCGCTCTTCGGAGCAGGCAGTAGCGCATGGCTATTCGTGGACATTGGTGCTTGAGGTTCCCGTGACTGGCCAGTGCCCTGAGCCTCGTCAAGCCACTCCCTCCAAGGGCACTGAATGACTCGACACCGGCCCCGCCAGCCACTAGGAAGAGCACGTCCCGTGATGTCGCCATCGCTCCCCTCTACTGAGCTGCAAAGAGCACAGAACTATCACATTTGCGGTTATTCAGCCGAGTAGGCGTCTCTGTTTAATTCAATATAGTCTCTAAATACGAGACAAGGAAATACATTGCACAGTGGTTAGTTTAACAAGCCCTCTGCAGGTGCAGATGAATTTATTTTGGGAAGTCGGTGGCCGTGCAATTTCTTCTCCCATGAGTTCATGAGTAGTACCCCACTCGCCCCAATTCTGAAACTCACTGCCCTTTCCTCGAATATTCGTCACACTATTGAACTGAATATATTTAACAGAACACACTTCCTGAATTTGCACTTTTGTAATTATGGAATTCGCTCGAATGAATGTTGGTAGAGTACCGTCGACCTTTTCAGCAAGAAAATTTTAAAAGTCATCACTCAGATATGAAGAAGGCTCGCCCTCTCCTTTAGTAGAGTATTTCCTCGATAGCAGTTGCCCCCGTTTGCCTGTCTTTACCGGCTCCTCGTTATTCCTTATTCTGTTCTTTTGTGAATTCCAACCCTGCTTTCTTTCAGTATGTAACTCTTGAGGTTTTTTGTTTCACCCTATCTCTAAATGTATTGCGTGTTTAGCCTCGTCAAGGGCCCCTTTCCCTTCTGCGTTTTCAATATGTGTATTTTCTATACTCGCTCGTCTTTTCATCCGTTGTGCTTCCAACCTGTTTTCGTGCCTGTTCCTCTGAGGTGTTTCGGTATTTCTCTTGTTTCTTGCCTTTCTGTGTTTTCTTTATGTGGGTTTCTTTTGTTCTGCTGAGTTTCAGACTCTTCGTCTGCTGAATTTTCACGGTTTCCGTCTGTCCGCGCCGCGTGTCTCTCCCACGTCTTCATTTAATATTACATTGTGCTGCTATTGGTTACAAGCTCAGCGGTGACACGCACACCCTTTAAATTTATCAACAGCTTGCCACAAGCCATTTGGTAGCATATACTGTGGTGTTATGCACACCAGAGCCAGAATTAAATTATTGCTGGGAGTTACAGCAGTGACTTACACACCTGTTTATCTACAAGCAGCAAGTCCATACTTATTATTCAATGCGCATGCATCGGTGATATGCACACCAGTTTATCATACAAATAGCGTGTCACAAAATATTTGGATATATAGTGGTCTCACACACACCAGAGTCATTTACACTGTGCTACTTACTGTGCATTTCTACCTGTTTGTTTAAAGTTTTCTTGTTTAAATCTTTTATAAATAAGTCCTTGAGGCCTCGTGTGTCATGTTCTTAATGGCTGCATCACATTGCGTTCATGTACAATGCTAATAGCTCTAACTTTTGCAATGCCGAGACCGTTGCATTGTAAATGCTTGTCTTACATATGTTGTGAGCAGCTGCACAGCTGCGAGAGTCGTACCATTCGGTACCAGACTTCTAGTGCCCCAGCCAATAAGGCACCTATCTGTATATTACCTTTGGCATATACACGATGTCCAAGGAGTCTCTTACCTATTCTGAGGAATACATCCAGTCGCGACTGACTGGCCCTTCTCTACTCTCGGGAGCGTCAACCTCCACGACTACTCCCACTGCCCCTAACACCTCCCGTGTCCTTTTGGATAAACTAGAAAAGTTGAAGAAGAAACAGATCAGGACTGATCTACATGCCCGTAGGCTGACAGACTACTTGCGCTCAGGTGTCATTCCTGTGGGCCTACAAATTCGCAATACGCCAGCCATCTTCACCCAAGACCCTAAATTCAGAACAAATTTTAGCTATTTAGCAACGACCTGTTCCCGTCATTGGATGGTCCTAGGTATAGATACGGCCATTGAACACAGTCGACTGGAACTGGAGGAAATCGACGAATTGGAGAAACAGATCCTAGCAGACACCTCCCTCACTGATGCCAAAAGTCTCCTAGACAAAATCAACGCTACTATCTCCACCTTCAACACCTTTGAAGTCAACAAAAAAGTCAATAAAATTGAAAAGGACATAAAAAACTATAAAGTGGAAAATACTTACCCTTACCTCAACGAGGAATTCTTTAACACTCAACAAAATCCCCAAAGCACACGCAACTGGGGACGATTTAGGAACAACCAACGGGTTACCTTTTCAGTCTCTTCCAATAGTTCCGCTGAAGATACAGACGCTTCTTCGTCTGCCTCTACCTCTGGACCTCAACCACTCCTACCACCCGGTTTTTTAGCCCGAGGCCGCGGCCAACCTCCACCACAAAACCGCCCAACCAGAGGCAGACAATATCAACCTCAGGTGCCAGGCAACCGCCAAACACGCAATCGCTACTACCAATGGGGCCCACCACAGTAGCTGAAGAATCAACCTTTAACAGAACTGAAATGACCATTCCCATATACAATCTGTCTAACCACACACTTTCACATGAAGAGACTACGCTTCTATCTCGAGGTCTTACTTTTGTACCTACCGTCAGAACCAATTTTTTAGAATTACAATCCAATCTATTGAAATTCTTCCGTAGAATTCGCCTCAAACATTTCTTCGCGGACAAAATTGACTCTATGCCTAATCAAATCTCTCCTTTCCGGCTGCCCTCGACCTTTAACCCTCCTTCCAACCACATGACCCCGGAAATACTGGCCTTTGAACGGCTAGTCATGAAGGAAGTTATGGACCTGAAGGCCATACCCCGGTTCATCCCTTACAACCTTCCACTCATTGAAAAACAGGCTCTTATTTCTCTTCAAAGTAAGGTCGAAATTGTCATCAAACCAGCCGACAAGGGGGGCGGTATTGTGGTATTAGATAACACTCAATACGATCAAGAGATTACACGCCAACTCTCCAATACTGAACACTATCGCCCTCTCTCAAAGGACCCCCTCCTTGACATCAGAGAAAAAAATCTTCTATCTACAACAGCAGCAAGGGACCGTGATATAATCACTAAAAAAGAATTCGAATACCTGAACAATCCACACCCGAGGACACCCGTCCTTTACATCCTCCCTAAAATACACAAGGATGCCAGGAATCCTCCAGGCCGCCCTATCGTGTCCGGGTGTGGTTCTATCCTAGAACACCTTGGGAAATATCTGGACTCAATTATTAAGGAGTTCGTACCTATCACTGATACCTATATACGTGACACCATGGATCTGATCAACACCATAGAGGACAAACCCTTTGATGCGAACACTCAATTGCTGGCCAGTATGGACATCGAGTCCCTTTATACCAACATCCCCCACCATGAGGGACTCAAAGTGATCAAAAACCTCCTACTCACAAGACCCCAACCCACCAAAATCCCAACTGATTTCATCATGGATCTCCTCCGGATTGCTCTTCAAAATAACTATTTCTTATACAAGAACACCTACTACTTACAAGTGAAAGGAGTCTCTATGGGTGCTTGTTTTGCCCCAAATTTTGCCATCCTTTTTGTCCACGAGATGGAAAAATCACTTATTCTCAACCCTGTCAATCCATATCGTCCCCAGATTCATCTATGGAGACGCTACATAGATGACATTTTCCTCATCTGGAACGGGATCCCGGATACTCTTCCACCCTTTATCAACTGGCTTAACACCGCACAGGAACACTTGAGATTCACCTGCGAATATAAATTGAATGATTTACCATTCCTTGACGTGACCATTCACGCCGAAGATGGTGTCCTTGGGACATCACTCTTTCGCAAACCTACGGAACGAAACACGCTACTACTGTACTCTAGTCATCACCCTAGAGGCTTGCGTGATGGCCTTCCATATGGCCAGTTTTTACGGATTCGCCGTAACTGTAAATGGCGAAAAGACTACTTCAGAGAAGCTGACGTATTAGTGGCTAAGCTCATCAACAGAGGATACCCACGACGTTTAGTATCGAAAGCCAAGAAAAGGGCTTGGTATAACCACCGGGAAGATCTGCTGACTCCTAACAACAACCAAAAAACAACTACCAGAATACCCTTTGTATCTGTTTTCAGCCCTGACAGCAATATGGTTGCTAAAATAATCAGAAAAAACTGGCCCATCCTGCGCTGCCAAGAACAATTCCAGGAACCGCCATTATTTTCATATCAAAGAGGCAACAACATCGCAAAACACCTTGTACGTGCCATCACCTGGCCCAACCAACCTCAGGAGAAACATACCATCACGACGTCCTGGGGCTTGGACCCTGTTGTTGGCCACTATAAATGCCAATCCTGCAGCGTGTGTGAATTAACTTTTAACACCAAAGAATTCAACTACAATGGAATATCCCACAAATTGAACCACCACTCAAACTGCAAGACTCAAAACGTAATCTACGCTATCCGCTGCCCATGTGATCTCCTGTTGGCCAAACGACCCAAATGGTCAAACAACGGATAATACAACACAAGAGCAGAATTAACTGTAAAGTACTAACCGCTCCACTAGTCATGCACTTCGTTGAAAAACAACATGCTGACTCAGACTTGCGATGGATGGCTATTGAGAAACCCACATTACCCGTTAGAGGTGGGAGCATGACACACCTCTTAAACAGAGCCGAATGCAAATGGATTTCACGTGTTGACTCAGTCAACCGGGGACTCAACACCCTTGATGAATGGAACAGCACCATTACTGTATAACTATGATAATCCATACAACTGTTACAGTGCGCTCTTTACCTCTTAACCTCGGTATAAACTAAAACAGTTGATTGGTAATTGATACTTCACTCTTGTTGAAGTGTACCCCTTACCTACCCCATTCTTTCCATCTTTCCCCCCCTCACCTCCCCCCCCTTTTTCTCTTCCTTTTCCCCTCCTCCCTCCTTCACCCCCTTCCCTTTTTCCTCCCCCCAAACCCCCCAAACCCCCCCCCCTTTTTCTCCCATTCCCCGGTATGCCCTATACATTAAATTGTATACTAACCCTCTGGTTTAATACCATAGACGTTCCTGGACACCACCTCTCTGTAATCCAGCTCAATAAGGCGTCCACGTGACTTTGAAACCTTGTTAATTACTTAACTGATTCACCACATCCCAGTCAAACATGTATTCCATCCTTTACTGGCGTTTTATGTGAATTCGTTTTTATGTGAACTCGTTAATTACTTTTACCTATCCACATAGGTTTTGCCTGCTAATTAATTATTCTAGACGTGTGCATTGTATCCACATTTGCCAGCGCATTTGAGACGTCCCCTGTTCACTTCGACATTTCCTGTTTATTCCTCTTGCCACGGCAACCCGATGACACGCTTCCCATTCCCACCCCTTCCCCCGGCCACGCCCCGACCTACCGGCCACGCCCCCATCCCTCCTCGCTACCGCCCGAATCCGTATTTACTGCTCCAAGGCTGCGGGCCACTTGTAGCTCCTGCATTGATTGCGAGATTGCCGTACATGGAGAGCATTCACCGCCCTCTCCAGCCCTAATTGCAACAGGTATGTTGAGCGCCGGCTGATCTCTTAGACTCGCACATCGCTGTGCGCTCACGACTTGTGTTTCCTCGACCCGCTCGCTAAGGCTCCTTCTCTTTCCTTCCCACAGGCGTTCCCCATGCTGATTACCCGCATCTACGATCAGGTAAATCCTTCTCTCTAACTGTCCACCGATCCTGGCTTTAGTAACTAATCCGCCGAATTCCGTTTTAATACGTCCTTTCCTTCTAACAGCCTGCCCCTCCGTTGACCCAGCCCGGAGCACAGTTCTCTCACTCAACCGCTGTGTGCGTGTCCGGGTAGGTGCAGCATCGCTCACAGCAATTTTCCGCAACCGCCTCACTCCCTCCTCCCCAGTGTGATTCATATAGCACTATAGTCCACGCGGTAAAATACTCGATAGACTCTGTCCTTACCCCATTCATTGATCAGCCACGCGCTATAGTCCTTATCCCAATCACTGCTTGTATCCCACCCTTTCAACCCCTTCCATCACCGGCCGGTAGCCAATCCATCACCCACCCCACCCCTGCTGACTTGTTGTTCATGTTCAAGTCCCGTGCTTACCCGCCCTTTCTCCTTACAGCACTGCCCTCACCGACAACCTTGTCCTGATGACGATCCCGACTTACGGGGATCGAAACGCCGTCGACACTGCAGCATTATTTGTTGGCGCATTTTACGTTTTGTGCTCCAAAAATATCTATCGAATTTTGCTCTAAAGTAACTGCAACTTGAAATTGTGGAGCCATCACTGTACATATACTCTGTCACTATGCGTCGTTCACGCTGCTCACTTTAGCACTTGCACTTTCACCTATTGTATATATCACCACTCACCAAGTGCCCTCCGGTTGTCACATGATTTGCTCGACACAGTGCTGTTTAACTGTATTTAGCCATGTGAAAGACCCTGCACAATTGCTGAATAATAAGCTTCTACAAAACGTCTTCGAGACTCCTTGTTTTTTCCTGCTTTTTGTAATGCTAACTGCATACAGTGTTTAACTGACTTCTATTGATACCCGTTGGGAATTGTTTCTTGTTTCATTACTCACCCATCCCAACACGGTTCATGGGTTTACTCCTGTTTTTCTTACATATGTTCAAGTATGTGGGCATACAAATCTATCATGCAGACAGGGATCTAATAGAGGGAAATATATATAAGGTGCTGGGTTCGATCCGCAGGTCCCTCCCCTTTTGGACTTCACTTCTGCTGTCCCCTCTGGGCGATCTAGCAATCTCCAAGATGTTGATACTACAATGACTATTGTATTTTTTGCGGCACTGTCACTCATACTCCCTGCACACTTTTTCAAACACCCACAGTTCCTCTCAGAGCTGATATAGGCACGGGTAGGAAATGGATGGCACTCTGTAAAACACAGCATGCGCTTCTCGACGAGGGCCTGGTTGCTCCTAATTAGGAGTTATATTACGTGGCGGCTCAAATACAGTGGCCGCTACGCTGGTTGGGGACAGCTCCCTGCGCTAAACGACAGAACATCCAACGTCTACTCAATGGGACACACTTATACACCCGGCTATCAAACCCCCGGGTACACCCGTCACATGAGGCTTACCAGATGAGAGTAACATAACAATACTGACACAAATGCGTATATGACAAGAGAGTGAATTCCCCGTATTCATTATCCCTTTTGGCACATGGTAAAATTACGAGAGGTTACTCTGCTTCATAATGTTGTGGGCTGGAAAGAGGCAGGAATAGAAACCGGCAGGTGATCGCTATACTGAGGACAAACTATGGACCTCCCAGGAGATTGTAGATACTTATGATATAGCAGCTGGAGCCTTTCTGACTTAGATTGCCATACAACATGTGGTTTTCACGCAATGGGAGCAAAGCCGAGCTGAACCACCCACATTACCACTTCTACACACAATGCTATTGCAGGGAGCCACATGGAAAGCTATAAGAGCCCTATATACCGCTCTCCAGTCCCATTACTACAAACCGGATACCAGAGCTAGAGAGTGCTGAGCGGCGGATCTCCAAATACAATTCACTGATACACAATGGGCCCGTGTCCTTCACCACATGAAGGAGGTCTCACATAACCCACGGTTCCACTACACTCAATATAATTACCTACATTAGGCATGTCTTACACCATGGCGTATACAACATGTTCCCGGGAGCATCCCAGAGTGCCCTACTGTAGAATATGCAATGCAGGTTTCTTCCACATGGTATGGAAATGCTCCCTGATACAGGTCGCAGGAATCGCCTCTGCCCTGGCTGAACGCAGGGCTCCTGACACGCCGGAATCATGTTTGCTGGGACTCAGACTAAGGCTAAGGGGGGAAGTATCTACATAGATTAATCGACCTACCCAGGGCTTTAAGTGGGATGAAAAAACTGGGGGGGTCGCTCAAAGAGGCGTGGCCAATGTAATTAAGGGTGTGGCTTAAAAACACAGCAGCAAAAAATCTGTGCCACCCGACTTGTATTTTGCTGTTTCTGTCATTGCATCCAGATATATGATGCAACAAGTAACATCATACCTACAAGAAGTCAGGCCTATTGGCTTGTCAATGGTTGTTAGTTGCGTAAGATAAATAAACAGCAACTATGACTTGTATATAATATTGAAAAAGCTTCCACTTAAAGCCGTGGTGACACCAAGACAATTTTGCTGCTCCTGAGTTTTAAAAAGAGAAGGGAAATCCAGAGATTTGCAGCCTGATTCATCATTCTCCCGTTTTGCGAGCCCCTAATAGCGATTCATAACGAAACGCTATTAAGGACTTGCAAAACGGGATTCATGTAGGAATTGCAATAAATATTACGATTCCTACATGTTCCTTATTTGCGATTAGCTAATTGCTAATCGCTAATAAGGAATAACTCCCCATGCATTCCTATGGGCCTACAGGCCCATAGGAATGCATGGGGAGTTATTCCTTATTTGCGATTAGCAATTAGCTAATCGCAAATAAGGATGCGATTTCAAGGGTGCAGGGGTGTCCAAAGGACACCCTGTAGCACCCCTGAAATATAATCTACATTGGTGTTGCGCACACACATGTCCAAAGGACATGTGTGTGTGTAACATGCAACTTACAAAAATGCATTTAAATGCATTTTTCTAAGTTTTTGCTATTTACCGAGAGGTCTGACCTCTCGGTAAATAGCGGCCCAAAATTGCATTTTCGCAATTTTAAAATGCTTCATGAATTGCATTTAAGGAATCTCAAATAGAGATTCCTTAAATTCAATTCTTCGCAAATGTGCGAATTCTTAAATAGCAAATTTTGCATTTGGGATGATGACCAAATGCAAAAATTGCACTCGCAAAAGGCAAGATTCTGAGAATCTTGCCCTTTGCGAGTGCAATTTAGCTTGATGAATCAGGCGGAAAATTACTCTCTTTAAAGGATTTCCCTGCCCCTACAATGCTCACCTGGCTTGACGTCATGCCGTACTGTCTCCACTACTGAAAAGTGAGCAGTGTGAGCACGCTCACATCGATGTGCATCCACTGACTGCAGTCCGGCAAAAACCGGACCGCCTGTGCCAGGGCACAAAACAGAGCCCGATAGAGACCCGTTTCGAGGCCCCCTTTAAACCACTTAAAGGCCCGAACCTACAGTTTGTACTATTTAAATGATAATAAGCAATGTCCTCGAAGTCCCACACATCCCCCGATATGAAATGCTGGCTACACACCTTGCTGAAATGGGCATGGGCTGCACAGGATGTTCTCGCTGTGAAACGGGCAGGGGATGGAGAAGGACTGGGGTACTGATTTGGGATGCGTAGGAAGTTGAAGGCAAAAACCGAGCCTAAGCTACCATGAAAACTCCTTTGAACACTCCTATATATGTGATCTACTGATATTATGCCCGGTGGGTACCACCACAGAACGAGATGGTGCTGTATTATGCCCCCTTGTGGCCTCCAATGTCAGTCTCAGTGCTATTAAATGAACAAGAGACACACATAACGGCCATGGGACACAGATTGGAGCAGGGGCCCCCTTGGCACACTCTGTAGGCCTAGTGCCCAATCATAAATCATCAATCTTTAGGAATGTAGTTTTAAGATTATTAATGTTCTTATTGCTTAAAGAAATGACTTTGTAATATGTAGACTTTTTCTTTCTTTTTTTTTTTCAAAACACATTTTTATTGATCGACTGCACACAAGGTGCAGCTCTCCACATTCAGGAGAAAACTGCAAACAAATCAACAGCAGGAAATGATTGGCAATCTATACATCTTTTGGCTTCCCTCTCCCCCCCCTCCCTGTCCCCAACCCCCCCCCCC
Organism: Lissotriton helveticus; assembly: GCF_964261635.1. NCBI lineage: Eukaryota > Metazoa > Chordata > Amphibia > Caudata > Salamandridae > Lissotriton > Lissotriton helveticus. The sequence continues at coordinate 1,639,326,047 of NC_136067.1, read as the reverse complement.
CCCACTGCCAACTCCCCCCACCCGGATCCCTCCCTACCCCACTGCACGATACCGTCTCATTCTCAAATAGTTTCACATGGAAAATAGTGTACACAGTTCCTCAATTTCGGCCCCCTTCCACTATCTCCGAGCAATCCTCACGTTCTGCCAGCGGTTCTAAGGTTCTTTCTTTTAAAAAAAAATGATAATGTATGTGCTGTGGTTTAAAGACCAGATGGTTTAAATAAACTTTATACTTTGACTTTGAGTGCCCAATCATCGATTACTCCCCACACCAACAGTCACACAATTCCAATCCTTGCTAGCGGATGAGGGGTGAATCTAAAACTGGTGAGCTACATGCATTTCTATCCCTGTACGGAAGTTATCCCCCACGTGTCATCTTACGATAATGTAATGGTGTTCTTGGATATTGAACGCACCAACTTGTCCATGCGTGTAGTCATGCGACTTTGTAACTCACCATTGTATGTTCTCGACTCGACACCGGTTTCTGGCCCGGGAATGTCTGTTTTTGTTTCGTGTTGTAAAACCAATAAAGAAATAGACGTAGGGATAGGATTTTTTAGAAAAAGGGAATTGATAGGCATCACAAAGATAGGGGATGTTTGGACACAAGATGGATTGAAAACTTTCAAGGAGCTGCAGATTGAAAATGAACTCTAAAATACGCGAAGTACAAATAAGTGCAATTCAAACATGCATAAGCATGGTATCTGGAGGAAATGGAAGATAGGGAAACTAGTTCCTATATTGATAATAAAGTATTAACCAACAAGCTGTATAGGAATTCAATATCCCAAATATATAGGCTAATAATTATTAATACCCCTACCTAACTTGGAAATCTGCAATTTTATGAGAATACAGATGGAACTAGTCCTCAGAGCAAGTTGGGCAAAATGGTTGAGGGACTGTGGGCACACATTTAACTTTCATCACATTATTTACCAATGCTCTAAAATGACAGAATTCTAGAAAGAGGTAATTGAATACATGTGCGAAAAGTAAACTTCAAATCGGAATGCCGGCAAAAACATGCTACTGGGCACATGGAGTGATGCTATAGCACCAAAATATCAAACAGCTTTCTGTGACATGGGATTCACGGTGGCTACAGGGACATAGCTAGAAAATGGGGAGGAAAAGATACCCCAACCACACAGAAATGGAAAGAAAACATGGATTGTTGTATGTCGGCTGAAAGATATGTGTATGAAGGAAGATGTCTAAAGAAATTTGAAAAAAATATGGGGGAAGTGGAGAGTAGCACATGATATAGAGAAGACAATGTGATGAAACTTTAGCACTGTTCTGCAGATAAAGTGATAATCGGTCCAAGGATATCCGTTAAGCTGGTTTTATATCTGATTAATATATACTAGTCTGCTGATGTAGAATTATATATTGTTACTTAACTGAAATGGGAATGACTCAACGTTGTTGGACACTACTGTGCTTCATAAAAATGTGTATGCACAGAAAATCAATAAAACGTTCCATTGTTAGTATTGTAAACTCGTGCTCTCGCCATGTACTGCTAATTGCCCCACATATTACATCACTGATGACATCACCTATGAAACAATGAATAATATCACTGCAACGTTTGCAGTAAAATTATTGATGAGAAAATGGTGCATGGTGGGGGCGCAAATTATAGTTACCAGCCGGCCCTCTTCATCCATTGGTCTGTTATTATGTCATTCCCATTATAGCATACATCATGTGACAATGGGTCTTCCCATTTTAGCCATTGACTAACTTAACCACAAGTGAAGGCTTTCTGCTTTTTAAAAAGGAGCCTATCCTCACACAAAGTAGTTCCCTTCAATGCCAGGGACTACTATGGCTATGTGAGGTTTTAGAGCAAATATATCTTTGACCTTTTAGCCACAGATTTTTTTTTTGTATTGATGAGGGCCCGCACCTTCCACAACAATAACGTTTTGCAAAAACCATTTCAAAACAGAAAAAGCAGTGATTAAGTCAAAAGGCTATCAGCCAACGCAAGACCTATTGGCTTTGTCAACGCTTTCTTTTAATTTTGTTTTAGAAATAGCCCACGTTTGCCAAGTTCAAATAAAACAGAGATACAATAGGTAAGGAAAATCATTTCACCTCGTTTTAAAAAAACATATACTGAAAGACACAGCATTGAGGGAACCTAATGGAATGATACAAATAACTACTAATTGTAGGATTCTCTATTTTCAAATCTTTGAATGTTAAATAAAAACAAATGTGTTTTTAGCCCAATTAACAAATCGCTAACGTAGCTTCAACATTCTTGACACCTTTAGGAGATTCTTAAAAATGCTTTCAAATAAGTATATGTCATGTCAGTCAGTCAAAAATACTTTTATTGATTCTTTAAAAATCGTAAAAGGATGGCAAACCATCATAAAACACAGGAAATTAAATGAACATATATATATATATATATATATATATATATATATATATATATATATATATATATATATATATATATATATTTTTTTTAAACTTAAGAGGAGAAAAAAACCTTGGAGTAATTACCACAGTTAGAAGGTTAACAAGTAGTGCAGTGTATTTCTGAAAAGTCAGCAGACAGATTGTTTATTGGCTGCTTAGCTTAGTTCAATTTTTCCAGTTCCTTTGCTGCTATTTTCCAGAATTTTATGGAATTACAGGAGAGGGGAATAGATAGCCCTCCGAGACACCTGATGACTGCAGTTCTACATGTTCTTATCTGTTCATTCCTTAAAATCTCCCAAAGAATGGATTTACGGGTTTTCAGTAAAAAGGAACATATACATAGTAGATGTAGTAGTGACTCCTCACCTTGACAACAGAGGCGGCATTCCTTAGAGGGCCATAGAAATTTCCATTTTGGGCTCAAATCCTTTGAGGGGAATGATCCCATTCGTAGTAACATAAGGTAATGCTTTTTATGGTAGGAAAAGTGTTCAGTCAAATACTGTTGCGGTTTTAGCCTCTGGTAGCCCTGTATCACAGCCCAGGCATGATGTTTTTTTGCAAAAATCATTTTATCGGTTAACAGAGAGATCTGCTTGGTTGTGGCATTCACCACTCTTTTGAATCTAGAGTACGTTACTGGGGTAGACCAGGCCACCTCTAGCTGTAATGCCGACAAAGATTCCTTCAGGATTGTCGAGGTCGAGTTAGCTTGTCTTCCTTGATTTTCAATTTCAACCCAACAGCGGTGAGCTAAAGTGTAATCTTCTGCCTCCCTCATCCTCCAGTAGAACTTTACTAGGGCGCCTTGTCTGGCCATAATCTGTTTTTTTAGTCCAAATTCTAAACGGATTTGTTCTTGTGAGGTGTGTAACGGTAATAGAAACAGCTTTTTGAAGAATATGGATTGTGCGGTATTTAGTATTGTCGCATCTTTGATATTCAGGATTTCAGAGCCATACGAGATGGAGGGTAGAAATTGTGCAGCAATCACTTTTAACAGATGACCGGTGGAGCAGCCTGTTAGCTTTTTCTTCAGAATTTTGAAGGCGAATAACAGTTGCTTTGTTTTTATGCGTCCTTGCTCCATCTGTTGCTTTAAGTTAAGTTTGCAATCTAGCAGAAAGCCTAGACATTTATAGGAATCTACACAGGCCAGTGGTTGTTCGCCCAATTTCCAGGAAAAGATGCGCCTATTCAATGTTTTATTGTGTTGGGAGAAACGCATGACTTTTGTCTTTAGGTGATTGATCGTGAGTTGGTTTGAAGTGATGTAGGTTCCTAATCCCGTAATCAATTTGTGCAGACCAACTGGTGTTTGTGCTAGCAGCACAATATCATCTACATATTGTAGCCACAGAGTCGGTATTTTACCCAATTTTGGAGGGTCACCTGGGATTGTCTGAAGGGACTTGTCGAGATCTGACGTGTAAATGTTAAACAGGCAAGGCGCTATAACGCAGCCTTGTTTGAGTCCATTTGAGGTTGGAATCTTACAGGTTACGCTGGACCCGTCTCCTTTCTTGATTTGGACCCACGTGTGGAAGTACAGATTGATAATGGCATCCAGAAGTCTGGGCGGGACCCCCCAAGCTTGCATTTTTACCCATAAAGAGGCTCTTGGAACTTTATCAAAGGCCGCGTTAAGGTCTACGAAACAGGCATACAAGGGCCTTGATTTTGCGAAGGCTTGGTAAACTAAAAGAGTGACCGCAGAGATGTTAGTTAGGGTGCCCATCCCAGCCCGGAATCCAGTTTGCGTTGGAGGAATAAGGTTTGTATGACTAATCCAAGCCTCTAGCTCTACCAAGAGATTAGATGCATATATTTTCGCCTCCACATCTATCAACGCAATCAACCTGTAGTTGGAGGGATCCGAACGGGAACCTGATTTATAGATTGGATTGAGGATGGTCCCTCTCCAGGACTCAGGGATTAAACTGTCAACTATAACTTTCGAAAAAAGAGGAGTCACGACTTGAGACCAGAATGGGGGATCTTGCCGAAACAGGGCATTTGGTAGACCGTTCGGACCTGGAGCTCCCTCAGATTTTAAATTTTTTATGATTTTTAAAACTTGAATTTCTGAAAACAGCTCTGGATCCTCAGAGAATTCGTGGTTCATGGGATCATTGGCTTTACATCGAACTCCGGCCTCCTGCCCCGTCGGTAATCCGCAATTTGGGGCTGATTGGGATCTAGTTTCATTATATAGGAGTTCGATGTGAGCTCTCCATGTGGACTCCAACATATCTGAATTGTCATGTCGATTCCGGCCGTTAGTTAGTTGGTTGATTTGTTCCCAAAAGAGCTTAGAGTCCCCTAATTTGCATGCATATAGTAGTTTCGCCCAAATATTTTCTTGGTACTCTTTTTTGGTAGATTTTATGTCCCTTTTTAGTTTTTTTCTTGTTTTAGAGATTAAAAGCAGCAGTTCCTGGTGGTATTCTGTTCCCCGGGATCGTAGTTGTCTGAGGTATTTATTTAGTTGTTGTTTTTGTTTCCGCGGGCTATTGTTGAACCATGCTGCCCCTTTCACATACCCTGCAGTATGAGCGTGGGCGTTTTTAGAGAACTTTTTATTAATTTCATAAATAAAGGACTCCCAAGCTTTTATGGTCAATGTTTCGGAGTAGGGTCTTTCCAAAAGGCTGGTATAGGTGCTTGTGATGGCCACAATGTTATCCTCATTCCAGCGGAGGCGTTTTAGGTTATAACATTGTGTTAAAGATGATAGGGTGTTTGCTTTCTCTGGGGTTGTAAAAGATTTTAATAGAGTAAAATTTTGCGGCTGGTGATCACTTTCTGCCCTGTCTTTTATCTGAAAATTCGCAATATACGAGATAAGGTCGTAATCCGTAAATGGTAGATTGTGTTTTCTGTGTTACCCTGGTGTATGCTGCGGGCCGATTGGTCGGGCCTTGTCCATTAAGTACACACATTGAAAGGTCTTTCAGGCGGGCTGCGCATTTCTTACCAGCTGTGTCCCGTCGGTTGATGGCTGATGTGGCCTCCGTTTTACCCTTACACCTAGTATATTGTAAATTCATGTTGAAATCGCCCGACAGGATGGTCTTAGCATCTGGATAGGCAAGTTTTAGTGTTCTTAGGGCCAGATGTAGGTAACACATTTTTACCGATTCCTAAATACCGATTTTTACCGAATTGGTATTTCAGAAAAGTGAAACGAGATGTAGGTCAAAATCCGGTAAAAAATACCGAATCGGTAAAAATCTGTAACCCCTTCACGGTATTCACCGAATCGGTATTTTCTGATACGGCAAATACCGATTCGGTAAATACCGACTCGGTAAATACCAAATCGGTAAATACTGACTCGGTAAATACCGAGTCGGGTATACAAAATATCAGGCAGTTGAAGTATCAACCAATCACGTGTCTCCATCCCGCCCCTCAGCCAACCAACAGAGCAATAGACCAATCCTGTGCATCGACCCCACCCCACAACCAGGAAGTGGCCACACCCATGCAGGTGCAGTGTAACTGATCACACAGGAGAGCAGACACACAGAGACAGGCAGTTGTGAAGCAGATCCCTGCAGGAGAAACAAATGGAGCCCCAAGACTCTCAGAGGGAAGGAGCAGAGAGGAAGAGGAAGATGAAGTTTAGCACTGGAGAACTGCAGGTGCTGGTGGAGGAGGTAGTCAAGCACTACCCAAGAATCTTTGGAAAGCAGTCCCTGTAGGTACCAGAGGCTGTCAAGAGGAGCACCTGGCTGGGGATCCAGACTAAAATCAACGCCATAGGAGTGACCAACAGGGAAGTGGACGACCTAAAAATGCGATGGTACGATCTAAGGATCATCACTAAGAAGAAACTGGCTGCAAGAAGCAAGGAGTCCAATTTAACAGGTGGAGGGAAGAACAAGGCACCTCCACTCACACACCTGGAAGAGCTAGTGGAGTCCACACTGGAGCCAGACTGCGTCCTGGGGATTGGTGATGCAGACAGCTCAGCCCGAGCTGCAGCTAAGAAAGGTAAGGGACATGTCCATCATCCCACACCCCCTGCCTGTGTACCTCCCCCAATGTGGCTATGTATGTAGGAAATCCAGTTCTGACTGTAGTACTCACCTGCAATGCATTATGGGAGTGGTAGTCATGAGAATACCCATATGAGCAGTCAACATGAAATGTAGTCAGGCATGCCACACAATACAATCAGACACATGGGAGGAGCAGAAAATAGTGATGTGAAAATGTAATTTAATATTGATGTACACGGTGAAAGCACCACTAAGATACTGTCCATGTCTGTCCACAGGAGAGACATCATGCAAGTCACAGCAGGTGAGGGAGAAGACACATCCCCAAAGGGATAGCAGTGAGCAAGAAGGCAGGGATGCTGGGCCCAGCAGTGCAAGACCTACAGCACCATGCACACAAGCAGCAGACATACCAGAGGCAGACAACACCATGCAACTGGAAGCATCTCCTGTGCTCATTGGCTCACCACTACCTGCGTCAGAACAATCACACACACCGGCAGACTCCGAGGTGTCTGAAATCCTCAGGCCTGTGAGGCATGAGGGTCCCCCGCATAGGATCCTACAAACATCCTCGGATGAGGAAGGGGAATGTGAGGAGTCAATGCAGTCTATGGCAGGGAATGCACCAGGTCACACATCCACTCCTGTCAGGCCATCTGATGGAACAAGACGTCATAGGGTCCGGGAGTCAGGCGGCAGTGGCCGTGATGAGAGTGTGTTCCAAGGCCTCGAGACCACAATGGTGAAGGTTCAGCGCCTGCAGGCAAAAGGGATAAGTGCAGTACACAGGCAGATGCGAATTCTGAACAGCAACTTCACAGACATGAACAAGGGAATATCATCTATGGCAGACAGCATGAAGGACATGGCAGAGGGAGTCAGGGAGATGTCTCAGAGTGTGATGACACTCTGTGTGGAACTCCGTGAGGACCGTGAACAACGGCGCAGGGAGACCCGTCGTACGCAGCAGCAGACAGGCGGCATGCGGCAACTTGCTAATGCAACTTCACTGATGTGTCGCCGGTCAGTTGCAATGCAGGAGGGGCTGGTGCACTGCTGTACTGACCTCACACGGGGGATGGGGAGAGTCACTACAGCGATGGAAGTGTTGCTGACAAACCAGTCAGCCACCACAGGAGCAGAAGGCCTTGGGGACACAGATACCACTAGTAGCAGGGGCAGCACCCCTGTCCCTGAAGTAAGGAGGAGTAGCAGACGCCAGAGTGCCGGCGCTGGCACAGCAGACTTAGAACCCAGCCAAGCTCATGCATCACGCGGGGCTGTTCATGGGCGCAAGCAGTGAGTCTAGCATGTTCAGTTGGACATGTGAGGGTGAGGTAACCCCTGTACACACAGTCGTGCCAGGCACACTAGTATGTGAAATTTTTGGCTCATGTCTTTTCTACGTAGTGCTAAATAAACTACGTGCATTGACGTACAACATGTGCTTTGTCTCGATACTTACTCAGAAGTAGTTGTGTGTGATTTCTGTCCGTCTCTGTCTTCCATCTGTGGGTGTTGGTACTCCGACTGTGTTGGCTGCTGGTAGTGCCTGCTCATCGTCATGGTCTACATACTCCTCCAATTCCACCTCTGTGCCCCTCTTAGTTGCGAGGTTGTGCAACATTGCACAGGTTGCAATCATCTTACAGCACGTTTCAGGTGTGTACTGCCGTGCCCCCCCACTTTTGTGGAGGCAGCGGAACCGGCTCTTCAGGAGGCCAAAGGTGCGCTCAATGATGTTCCGGGTGGATTTATGTGCCACATTGTAACGTCTCTGGCTGGGGGTTGTGGGGTTGAGGTAGGGTGTCAGGACGAAGGAACGGAGTGCATATGCACTATCCCCTAAAGTGAAAGACAAAATATACATTATTCAGATGCACACATTGACATACATCTGCCCTATCTATCAAGGGAGTGTCACCCATTTCTTTACCTAGCAGGTATCCTTCCCCGAATTCAGCCGCTGTCAGGCGGGTATAGATCCCACTGTTTTGGAAGATATATGAATCGTGGGTACTTCCTGGGTATCTGGCCACTATATCGGTGATGATGAACTTGGCATCACAGATAGCTTGTACATTAATTGTGTGTGTTGACTTCCTGTTCCTGTATATGTGCTCTGTGGCAGCTGGGGGGCAAATGGGGATGTGGGTCCCATCAATGCAGCCAATCACGTGTGGGAAGTTTGCCATGAGGTAAAAGTCAGTCTTGGTCCTGAGCAAGTCCGCATCAGTGTCTGGGAAGTGGATGTAGTGATCTATTCTTTGCATCATGGCATCCAGGAAATTTTGGAAAAAACGCGACAGGCAGCTCTGGGACACCCCACCTACCACTGCCACTATACTCTGGTAGCTCCCAGATGCTAGGAGGTGTATGCTACAGAGCACCTGGACATGGGGTGGGATGGCATGGGCCCTTGGTCTTGGGTGGTCCAGGAGTGGATGCAGGTCCCTGATCAGGTCCATGATGGTTTCAGGGTGCAGTCTGTATCTCTGCAGTATCTCTGGCTCTGTCAATTGGAGGAGTGTAATCCTTTGCCTACATACCTGTTCCTCCCTTCTCCATTCCCTCTCACCTGCTGCCTGTAGCCTTAGCCGTCTTGCTATGACGTAAAAAGCCGCCATTCTGCTTCCAGTGTTGCATTTTGGGGCCCTTTTTTATAGGCTGCACCTGATTACCACCTGCTTGCAATCCATGTTAAATACAGACTCGTAATTACCGATTTCGGAGCAAATCAGTAATTTAAGGCTCACCTACATCTCGATGGCGTGGTATTTTCCATTTTGTAATTTCCGATTCGGTTATTTTACCGAATCGGAACTTTTACCGACTCGGTATTTGTTCCGATTCGGTAATTTTACCGACTCGGAACTTTTACCGACTCGGTATTTGTTCCGAATCAGTAATTTTACCGATTCGGAAATATTGACGTTTCGGTATCTTTACCGAGCCGGTAATCTACCGATTCGGTATTTTTTCCGGTTTTAGGCGACCTACATCTCATTTTCCTAATACCGGTTGGTAACGGCCGAAAACACCGATTTTCGGCCGTTACCGACCGGTATTAGGCTACCTACATCTGGCCCTTAATGAGGTAATTAATTGTTCAGTTCGTGCTTTCTTTAATTTGGATGCGGGATGAATATAAATGTTAAGAATGAGCAGGGTCTGGAACTCCGAGACGACTATTTTGACGCACAACATCCAAGAACAGTCTAAATCTATGATCGAAGTGTGCCATGGAATTTCTGTTGAAATAAAAATAGAGAGACCTCCTTTTGCTCTTCCATATTTAGTAGCTCTCTTAGCCGGGTTCAGGAATTCCTTAAAACCAGTTATTGGAGATGAGGTTAACTGCCAAGATTCTTGGAAGAGAATAATTTTGTATTGTGTAATAAAGGCCATGAAGTCGGGGTCTTCTAATTTTGAGTGGAGGCCATGCACGTTCCATGAACAGATGTTACAACCTTGGTGTGAGACTGGAGCTATTGGTGAGGTGGTTCATGCAAATCCCAAGGGTGTGCCTTCTGTGTTTGAGACCCAAGGGCCCGAAAGCTTACCGGCATCACGATGGTCAAAAGTAATGGTGATTTTCCTGGCCGAGTGCACTGTATCCCTTGTTTGACTGTGATTATCTGGGCCTTTTGCCCCTTTTAAAAGACTCACAGTAATGGGAGACGATTGTAATGGACATGGGTAACGAGGGGGGGTTATCTTTTTTAACTCGTTTCCCCAATTGGCGAACGTAACCTTCTGCTGCCAAATCTGGTTGGTGTACATTTTGTTAATAAATGTAGCTATTGTGGCTTCTTGACCGGTGGAACTCGGATTTTGATTGAATTCGATACTTTCAATATCATTGGTGTTTATGTGGCTTAGAGATGGAAGGGTTTGAAATAATCTAAGCAAGACACTTCTATTTAAAATATCATGCGTTCCCCTTGAAACATATAGTGGATTGAAAACCAATTTCTTGTTAACTGGGGGATCGTACTCCGATTCATTATCTAAGCTCCTTTCCGTTTTCTTCTCCGCCAATGGCTCTCCGATGATCTGGGGTAAATCTCGAGGTTCCGTGGTGTTTTTCTGTGGGCGGGTTTCGCCTATCCTGATTGTTTCAACAACTTGGCTTGCGTCTGTGCTGATTTCCTCAGCCAAGGTAGACACTCCCTGGTTTGTTTTCCTTGTTGCCGATTTGGAGCATCTCTCTGATAATTGTGTAGCCTGAGTTTTTGGTTTGTGTTATTCCTTTCTTGCTACTGGTTTAAATAAACTGTATATTTTCTCTAGCGAGGGTGACTCCCTTGTATTGTGGTTTGAGGTATTGGGCAGATTTGAAAGTGGGATCGGTTGCTCCTTAGGGGTTGCTACTTCCAAATGGTGCATTGTGGGGCGCAAATTATAGTTACCAGCCGGCCCTCTTCATCCATTGGTCTGTTATTATGTCATTCCCATTATAGCATACATCATGTGACAATGGGTCTTCCCATTTTAGCCATTGACTAACTTAACCACAAGTGAAGGCTTTCTGCTTTTTAAAAAGGAGCCTATCCACACACAAAGTAGTTCCCTTCAATGCCAGGGACTACTATGGCTATGTGAGGTTTTAGAGCACATATATATTTTACCTTTTAGCCACAGATTTTTTTTTTGTATTGATGAGGGCCCGCACCTTCCACAACAATAACGTTTTGCAAAAACCATTTCAAAACAGAAAAAGCAGTGATTAAGTAAAAAGGCTATCAGCCAGCGCAAGACCTATTGGCTTTGTCAACGCTTTCTTTTAATTTTGTTTTAGAAATAGCCCACGTTTGCCAAGTTCAAATAAAACAGAGATACAATATTTAAGGAAATTCATTTTACATCGTTTTAAAAAAACATATACTGAAAGACACAGCATTGAGGGAACCTAATGTAATGATACAAATAACTACTAATTGTAGGATTCTCTATTTTCAAATCTTTGAATGTTAAATAAAAACAAATGTGTTTTAGATTCAAAACACATCCTTTAAAAGGTTAATGCATCATTAGCCCAATTAACCAATCACTAACGTAGCTTCAACATTCTTTTTTTTTCTTTTTTTTTCTTTTTTTTAAAAACCTTTAATAGTAAGAAAAGGAATACAGTTACAGGCCTACAACCACCGGGGCCGGCCAGGCATATGCAATAGCACAATAAGACACAGCTCATCAGCCGACAACCGAAGGCCCGGCAGCAAAGAAGCATGATATTATCCAAAGTTCGTGGCAATAAGAGGATATTTAAAAGATTTCACAGTTTATACAAATAAACAACAAAAACTTAACCATAGAAAGAGTCGAGGCGGTACCTTGCAATGTAATGACTGTCTCATACGGCATGGGAAAAGGCGAACAATGAGCGGTGTTATGAAAAAGGAGAGATCCTGGGAGAAGGGGGGGACAGAGAGCAAGAAACATATCGTGCATTGTGTGAACTTGGGAAACCGAAACGTACAGTCAAGGAGATCGAGGAGTGTCGGGAGCTTCAATAAGTGGGGGAGTGCATATCTCTCCTCGGTATGAATTCCGTTGACCCCATATCCTACCCCATTTCTTGGGCCTACCACGGGAAACGTATGCAATTTTTTCTCTAAACATGCACCAGTCCATGTTTTCTTCCCAGGTGAGAACTGATGGTGCCCTCTGAGATCCCCACAATTGAGCGATGTCCCTCTTCGCAACCATGTTGCCCAGCGTGACCCAGTGAGTCTGAGCAGCAGTGCAGTCATTCGGCTCCCAGATGTTCAACAAACAGCGTCTGGCCTCAGGCAATAACTCAACGCCCGTCACCTCACCCATCACCGCATGCACTCGGGTCCAAAAAATCACTACCTCCGGACATTCCCATATGATGTGGAGGAAGGTAGCAAGCATACCACAGCCACGCCTACACAGCCCATCCGCAGAATAACCCATATGCATCAATCGTGGACCCGTGACATAGACTTGGTGCAGAATCTTCAGCTGTACCAGTCGGAGACGTGCCGGAATCGCAACCTCTTTAGGAGAGGACGTCGCAGTCTGCCAGTCTTCATCGTCCAACTCCAGCCCATCGCCAGTCCAAGCACATCGAAGCTGAATAAGAAGGTCCGAACGATCATTGATGAGTTTTTTATAGATAAGAGAGATAGTGCTGTCAGGAACATATCCGTCTAGCACTCTGTCCTCCAGGGGAGAATACTCTGGGATCGCAGAGCCGGCTGGGAAAACCGATTCAAGGGCGTGACGGACCTGGAGATATCGGAAATATACCTTATCATTCAAGTTATACTCCTGTTTCAATTCATCAAAGATCTTAACTCCATTTTTGGCCCAGAGGTCGCCCACTTTACTGATGCCAATAAGGTCCCATCTATCGAAACCCTTCGACGTCCATAGTTCACCCAACCTCTCCGCGGCATATAGGGGGGGTCGCTCTAGTCAGCCTACCCGTCCACCCCGTAGCCGTAGTCGCACTACCCCACACGCGCACCGCCACTCCAGTGGGACCCGTCAGGTTCTTCCTGGCGGCTCTAGAATAGAGCGCTCTGTTATAATCGCCCCCGGGCAGTTGCCACCTATCCATCTCAAATGCGGGATTCAGAACTGGACCGTACATGGCATGGTTAACAGCGCTCAACTGAGATGCCCAGTAGTATCTTTTAATATCAGGCAATGCTATACCACTGTCGTACCAGGGCAAAGTCAACTTTGCCAATGCAATGCGGGGCCGCCCGCCCCACACCAGTCTCCTCTGGAGGCCCTCAATTTCACGAAAATAACTGGCCGGCACCAGATAAAGCGTGTTTTGGACAGCATACAGGAAACGGGGAAGAGACATCATCTTGAACAAGGCCGCTCTTCCCAAGGGGGACAAAGGCAAACTACACCACGCCGCAACGTCCGACCGAAGCCGGGCAAGCGGGGGTAATAAGTTCCGCTCATAGCGTACCACGGGGTCCAATGAAATATAGATCCCCAAGTATTTAAAGCCACCTCTAGAAACAGGTATCGGACAAGCGCGGGGCAGAGAGGGTGAGTCTCCAGTGAGTGGAAAAATACAGGACTTGGCCCAGTTGCTAACTAAACCGGAGTTCCTTCCGAAGAAACTCAAAACGTCGAAGAGGACTCCTAGTGACTTACGGGGGGAGGTCAGGTACAATAATATGTCGTCGGCATATAGTGATATGCCATCTTCGAAGTCCGGGGACCATCGAATACCCTTAAGCGAGGACTCCCAGCGGAGCCACGCAGCAAGGGGTTCAAGGGCAAGCGCAAATAGAAGCAGTGACAAAGGGTACCCCTGCCTCGTGCCGCGTCCGAGAACAAAGGGTTCCGAGGCCCTGCCGTTGACCACCACGTGAGCCAGTGGCTGCTCATATAGAAGCCTGACCCACTCAACGAACTTAGGGCCAAAACCAAATTTAGCAAGAGCAGCCCACAGATATGGCCACTCCACCGTGTCGAAGGCCATCGAGGCATCAAGAGAAACCAGGATGGCCGGCTCATTAAGAGACCCCGCCCTCGCCAAGACACCGTGAAGACGGCGAAGATTGAGCGCGGTATTCCGATGGGGAATAAAACCAGACTGGTCCGGGTGTATCAAATCACTAATCACCGTGATCAACCGGTTTGCCAAGAGCTTCGCCAGGATCTTGGGTTCCGCATTCAAAAGCGATATCGGCCGATACGATGAACAGTGTTCGTGGGGTTTGCCATCTTTATGGATGACCGCAATGGACGCCAGTCTTTGATCCCGGGGAAGGGACCCAAGGTCTTGCGATGCCGAGAACATCCGACAAAGATACGGCGCCATTTTGTCAGGGCATAGCTTGTACAGTTCGACTGGTATACCGTTCGGACCGGAGGCCTTCCCCGAGCGAAGGGAGCGGATGGCGAGCGCAACCTCATCAGTGGAAAAGTCCGCCTCCATAAGCACCCTGTCCGATTCTGAGAGGCTAGGCAACGCGAGATCACGAAGCAACAAATGCGAGTCCTCCTCCGGACTGTCCGAGACCGGCGCGTAAACGTTCCAAAAATGCTGGGCAAAAACCTCGACTATCTCAACCGAGTCCACCACTCGCGTTCCGTCCACTTTCTCAACCACAGGCACCACCCGATTCAATCTATCACGTTTGTCTAGCCAAGCAATCAACTTTCCCGCTTTATCACCCACATCATACAAACGCCCCTGCTGCACACGATTCATTGCCTTGGCCGCGTCAGTCACCAAAGCCCTATATTCAGACTGTTTAAGAGCCAAAAAGTGCAGTCGCTCAGGTGTAGCCCCAGACTCCAACTGTTCCTCCAACCCAGTAATTTCAGTTTCCAAGCCCACCACCTCCTCATTTTTGCTCCTCCTCTCGCTAGCAATCAAGGACAGAGTCTGACCACGAATCACAGTTTTATAAGCCTGCCACAAGGAGACCGGGGAGGACACCGACCCCTCATTCTCAGCAAAGTAGAAGTCCATACACTTGACCAACTCCAATCTAATTTTGGGGTTGTGAAAGTGCCATGGATTGATCGGGGCAATCCGACCCCCGGCCCCCAGCTGTGCATCAATAGTGAGCCAGAGCGGGGAGTGGTCGGAGACCCCCCTAGCTAAATGCTTGATTTCCCTTACAGAGACCAGCTGCTCCGCCGGTACAAGGATATAATCGAGTCTCGAGAGACTCCCATGAGCTCCCGAGTAAAAGGTGTACTGGAGCTGTCCAGGGTGCAGTTGCCTCCAACAATCCGCCAGACCAAACGTGTCTAAAAATTTCCCCATATTTGAATGTGGCCTGGTGCCAAAAGGCCACCAGGACTCTAACACGCACCACGAAAAATGAAATATTCCTTTTGACAAGTTTCTATTCAATTTTATCCAATATGGTTCATCAAAAATTCATCACATTACAGTCATTGTAAAGAAATACGCTTTGTAAATTGTCCTTTTTGCATAAATTTCAGCCCAGGTGTAGGCTTCATTTAATTTATAGTCAATGGTATCGCGCTTAAACTTACGCAATTTTGTCTCCTGTAACTCTTTCCCATATCTGTCAAGTTTAATTTCCAGTTCTTCCAGAAATTTGCTCCATGGTTCATCCTCCATTCTAGTAGACCGTTCTTTTTTGGCATTAAATATCTCTTCCTCTAGATCTCGAATAGTTTTAGCTAATTCTTCAATCAAAAGTAGTATCAAGTCAAGCGAGCACTTGTTGAGTATTTCGAACCACTTCTCCATAAATTGAGGATTATTATTCAGCCTGTATAGCCTGGGTCTAATAGCTAGCCGCACCCCCTTGAGATTCGTCTCACACGGTGATACTGTATTAGTGTTGACGCGTGCAACCGCTGGTTCAATTCACGTCTAGTTAGATACTCTAATTGTTTTAGTTGTTGTGCAACAGATCCTCCTTTAACATCAAAAGTCTTTGTTTCCTTGATTAATTTGTAGATGTGTGCGGCCTCTTCCACAGTATATCCCTTGGTGTTTGCTCTATTGTCTGTGATTCCAGCGATTGATTCGAACGACATCTTCACGTGGTGCAAGCTCCCGTGTTGCAGTAGAAAATATAACAATGTATGAGGGCGGGTGCTGCACTCTGAATAATCAATTTCTATAGTTATTGTGCGATATGTGTGCTGTGTTAGATTAGTGCCTGCACACTAACGTAATATTTGAATGTGGCCTGGTGCCAAAAGGCCACCAGGACTCTAACACGCACCACGAAAAATGAAATATTCCTTTTGGCAAGTTTCTATTCAATTTTATCCAATATGGTTCATCAAAAATTCATCCCATTACAGTCATTGTAAAGAAATACGCTTTGTAAATTGTCAAATTTGCATTACATTTGAATAACAAAAATATAACTTTATACATTAAATAGTAAACGCAATAACACCCAATGCATTTCGGGGCATCAGCCCCTTCGTCAGGGGTCTGTTAAAAAAGAAAAGAAAAAAGGAAACCATATTACTTTCGGTGTTTGGGGAGAATCAAAGTTGCTGGATACTACCTTTTTTATTATGATGCTTACCTCGTGATTGCGAGTGCAACATGCTGCTATATAATATAGAGCATTGAGAAAAGTTCTATGAGGAAAAAAAGAAGAGAACGTGTTTTACCCTCTACTTGTTTTTCTGGGCAAAATAGTAATCTTAAAGAAATTGTCATTTTTGAAAAAATATATAGTCATCATGCAGAGAATCATTGGATTTACCTGATCCTCCCTTCACTGTGCAGAGGCTGTGAAAAATAATAATCACAGGCTATCGATTATTGTACTAAAAAATAAAAATAAAGGGACAATGACATTTCAACATCGTAGGCGCTGCGTTGAGCTCACCTGTTGTTCTCTTAAGTATGGCCTTAATCCTTTAAATCTGAAATATGCAAAAAATTAACTCTCAATGTCTCTTGTCAGATACTTCGAAAAACAGTATGTGTTATACGTAAAGAAGCTCTTTTTACCTGCAGGGCTTCGGTTATTACTTGACCCCGCTTTCTCGCCTTAAGACAATTCTACTTATGGAACATTGAAATCGAAGAAATCAATGCACCGCCCTTGAGCGCGACGCTCAAAATCACGACATTTCCTGCTAGGCAATTTGCAGACGCTTACCTGCAGGTTTCTGAAATTGAGTCGCTCCCGCTTGGTATTTTAGTGACTCTGCGTGAAAAAATACACGCACCGGTTAGACAAACTAACGTGACCTCGGCAAGAATACTTGCTGTCAAATACTTTGAAAAAATTTGGCTTACCAAAGTTCACGTAATCAGTCTCTGCCCTATACGACTGGAGGCAAAAGCATCAACGCTCTGTTCAGACTTTGCTATTTTTAAAAAAGAGTCCCTTCTCTTCGTTACTACACTATACGGAAATAGAAGTAGGACCAGAAATATACGGGCGCCATTATTAAATGGTGTTTTATCGCGTTTTGATGTTTAAAGTTCCTTGTTTGCGTTGCTACACTGAGCACAAATGAATATAGAACTACGAATTTTAGAGGCCATTTCTAAATGCTTTTTTTTTTTGCAATTCAAAGTTTAAAGAATTAAAATTCATTGAAGCAAACAAAAATATTGACAAGTTAACTAAAAATGGTGATTATCTATAAGGACAACATATCGCCTGCCTATTTACAATCTAGTCAATGTAAACAAAGCATACTATAATATTTCGATATCAGTAGACCATTAACTGTACTAACTGTTAGTATCATGTGTGTGTAAGTGTCACAGTGTGTTGGTGCCCCATGGGGTCCAGTGTATTAGGGAATTATGTGTTAGTGTTCAATGCTCTCTTTGTTTGCTATAAAAAGCAAACCATATCCATTTTATCATTTAACCCAGTTGGGGTCAAAGTCTGGAGTTTCCGAATCCAAAAAGCTTCCCTCTGGAGTAGGATTTTTGAGTTGTCCATCCCTAATCGTTGCGGGAGTAATTCAATGATTTGAAATCTCAGTTGCGCAATAGTATGCCCAGCTTCTAACCAATGCTTCGCAAGTGGTGATGTCAAATTTTTGTTCCGAATGCGGCTTTTATGCTCTGAAAGACGCAATTTCAATTTTCGCTCAGTTTTTCCGACGTATAATACGCCACAAGGGCATTTGATGGAATAAACTACGTGCTCGGAATTACAAGTTGTATTGTGTCTAAGTTGAATTTTTTCACCTGTCAGTGGATGTGATAAAATGTTTCCAGGGATTACATTATTGCAATTTTTACAATTATAGCATCGTGTGGTGCCTTTGTACTCTTCTTGTTGGAGGGTAGTGCCCATATTCCGTGTGGGTTTGTTCAATAGTTCTTTCAAGTTCTGCGCTCTCTTGTACGCAAACAAGGGCTTATCACTGAACAAGGTTCCAAAATCCTTTTCCACTTGTACAATCTCCCATCTTTTATAGATGATGCGTTTGATGTCTCTGGATGCAGTGGAATATTTTGAGACAAACACCATTCTTTTATTATCAGGCCGTATTTTTTTCTTTAAAAGATCTGCCCTAGGAATTGCCTTAATTTTATCCATGTGTGCTTCCAGCAGTTTTTTCGGATATCCTCTGTCTAGGTATCGTTGCTTCTGCTCTTCAAGATGTTTATCGCAACTCTCTTTATCAGAAGAAATTCTTTTAATCCTCATAAATTGCGACACTGGAAAGTTGTTGATGAGATTTGAAGGGTGGAAGCTTCCATACAATAGGGCAGTGTTCTTATCTGTAGGTTTTTTGTAAAGAGTAGTACTGATAGAGTTGCCTTTAAGTTCTACCCATACATCCAAAAACGATAGGGCTGACTTACTGATAGTGTGTGTAAATTGAATCCTAGGATTTGCAAGGTTCAGACTCTTGATGTTTTGAATTAGATCTGCGATTGGCCGTTTCCATATTATGAAGATGTCATCAATATATCGCTTGTAGTATACAAGCCCCTCCTGCCAGGTGCAGTCTTCCAGAATAAAATCCAATTCAACTTAGCCATGAAAATGTTAGCATATATGCAAGCTCCCGGAAAACCCATTGCTGTCCCCGTGAGCTGTAAGTAATAATCATTTTCCCATGAGAAGTAACTGTTTGCTAGGCAGAATTTCAGCAGTTGCAGAATTAAACATTTCAATTCTTCAGGCTTGTCGTCCCGAAGTAAAGCCCATTCCATGGCTTCTAGGCCTTGCCTGTGAGGGATAGATGTGTACAATGATGCCACATCAATTGTACATAGCGTCCAATCCATGACTCCTTCCGTGTTAATGGTTGATAAACTCCGTAAAAAGTCGGATGTATCTTCCAAATAGGTCGGCCAATTCTGAATGAATGATTGCATATGTGCACCGATGAAAATGCCCAAATTCTCGAAGATGGACGAGCACCCAGACACTATTGGCCTGAATGGGGGATCCCTTAAATCTTTGTGCACTTTTGGCAAAAAGTATATCCTTGGTCTCCTGGGGTAAATTTGTCTCAAGTAACGTTTAGTCATAGTATTCAACCAACCTAGTTCTTCTGACTTGTCCAGAATTGCATCGAGATTTTTAGTGATTTCAACGGTTGGATCTCCTGCTAGTTTGGCATAAGTATTCACATCCTGCACTTGTTCGAATCCCTTCCTCACATAAAAATCCGAATCCATTATTACGAGGCCTCCTCCTTTGTCGGCTTTTTGGATTACGATCTCCTTATTGCTGATCAATGTTTGGAGAGTACTGTGCTCAGACCTTGTTAAGGCGTTAAGTTTCCTCTTGTATTGAATCTTGCTGAGATCAGCCTTGACTAGCAGCTCAAAAGTATCTAGACTTTTGTTAGAGATTGGGGCCATGAATGTACTTTTAGGTTTGAATTTGACAGAAGTGTTGTCTTCATTCTCGACGGGGTTGAGTATTGTGAAAAAATGCTTCAATCTCAAAATCCTCATGAATTTAAAGAGAGCTATCTCAGTTTCCAGTTGGTTCGTGTGGTAAGTGTTAAAAAAAGTTGTTCCTTTATTGAGCAGTTTTTCCTCAGATATCGTCAGTTGATGATTAGAAATATTAATCACAAGGTTTTGGTCTGACTCCGTAGACCTGTTTTTTTGTTTGTGTTTTCCCGTTCCTTTTCCTTTTCCTCGTCGCGTTTTTTTTCGCTCACTGAAGTTGATATATCCGGTGGTTTGCTCTGGGCATGGCCCTTCTCTAAAAAAGGATCCGATGTTGATGTTAATGTACTCTCAACTCCAAGAGTCAAATCTTCCTGTCCTGGTTTATGTAATTGCTGTTTCTCCATAGGTCGTCTAGTGGAACTAGTGTCACTATCAGACACTCCACTCTCCTCAGATGAAGCTGTTTGTTGTTTCTTACCAGTGTACCTCCTTTTTGCATAAATTTCAGCCCAGGTGTAGGCTTCATTTAATTTATAGTCAATGGTATCGCGCTTAAACTTATGCAATTTTGTCTCCTGTAACTCTTTCCCATATCTGTCAAGTTTAATTTCCAGTTCTTCCAGAAATTTGCTCCATGGTTCATCCTCCATTCTAGTAGACCGTTCTTTTTTGGCATTAAATATCTCTTCCTCTAGATCTCGAATAGTTTTAGCTAATTCTTCAATCAAAAGTAGTATCAAGTCAAGCGAGCACTTGTTGAGTATTTCGAACCACTTCTCCATAAATTGAGGATTATTATTCAGCCTGTATAGCATGGGTCTAATAGCTAGCCGCACCCCCTTGAGATTCGTCTCACACGGTGATACTGTATTAGTGTTGACGCGTGCAACCGCTGGTTCAATTCACGTCTAGTTAGATACTCTAATTGTTTTAGTTGTTGTGCAACAGATCCTCCTTTAACATCAAAAGTCTTTGTTTCCTTGATTAATTTGTAGATTTGTGCGGCCTCTTCCACAGTATATCCCTTGGTGTTTGCTCTATTGTCTGTGATTCCAGCGATTGATTCGAACGACATCTTCACGTGGTGCAAGCTCCCGTGTTGCAGTAGAAAATATAACAATGTATGAGGGCGGGTGCTGCACTCTGAATAATCAATTTCTATAGTTATTGTGCGATATGTGTGCTGTGTTAGATTAGTGCCTGCACACTAACGTAATATTTGAATGTGGCCTGGTGCCAAAAGGCCACCAGGACTCTAACACGCACCACGAAAAATGAAATATTCCTTTTGGCAAGTTTCTATTCAATTTTATCCAATATGGTTCATCAAAAATTCATCACATTACAGTCATTGTAAAGAAATACGCTTTGTAAATTGTCAAATTTGCATTACATTTGAATAACAAAAATATAACTTTATACATTAAATAGTAAACGCAATAACACCCAATGCATTTCGGGGCATCAGCCCCTTCGTCAGGGGTCTGTTAAAAAAGAAAAGAAAAAAGGAAACCATATTACTTTCGGTGTTTGGGGAGAATCAAAGTTGCTGGATACTACCTTTTTTATTATGATGCTTACCTCGTGATTGCGAGTGCTACATGCTGCTATATAATATAGAGCATTGAGAAAAGTTCTATGATGAAAAAAAGAAGAGAACGTGTTTTACCCTCTACTTGTTTTTCTGGGCAAAATAGTAATCTTAAAGAAATTGTCATTTTTGAAAAAATATATAGTCATCATGCAGAGAATCATTGGATTTACCTGATCCTCCCTTCACTGTGCAGAGACTGTGAAAAATATTAATCACAGGCTATCGATTATTGTACTCAAAAAATAAAAATAAATGGACAATGACATTTCAACATCGTAGGCGCTGCGTTGAGCTCACCTGTTGTTCTCTTAAGTATGGCCTTAATCCTTTAAATCTGAAATATGCAAAAAATTAACTCTCAATGTCTCTTGTCAGATACTTCGAAAAACAGTATGTGTTATACGTAAAGAAGCTCTTTTTACCTGCAGGGCTTCCGTTATTACTTGACCCCGCTTTCTCGCCTTAAGACAATTCTACCTATGGAACATTGAAATCGAAGAAATCAATGCACCGCCCTTGAACGCGACGCTCAAAATCACGACATTTCCTGCTAGGCAATTTGCAGACGCTTACCTGCAGGTTTCTGAAATTGAGTCGCTCCCGCTTGGTATTTTAGTGACTCTGCGTGAAAAAATACACGCACCGGTTAGACAAACTAACGTGACCTCGGCAAGAATACTTGCTGTCAAATACTTTGAAAAAATTTGGCTTACCAAAGTTCACGTAATCAGTCTCTGCCCTATACGACTGGAGGCAAAAGCATCAACGCTCTGTTCAGACTTTGCTATTTTTAAAAAAGAGTCCCTTCTCTTCGTTACTACACTATACGGAAATAGAAGTAGGACCAGAAATATACGGGCGCCATTATTAAATGGTGTTTTATCGCGTTTTGATGTTTAAAGTTCCTTGTTTGCGTTGCTACACTGAGCACAAATGAATATAGAACTACGAATTTTAGAGGCCATTTCTAAATGCTTTTTTTTTTTTGCAATTCAAAGTTTAAAGAATTAAAATTCATTGAAGCAAACAAAAATATTGACAAGTTAACTAAAAATGGTGATTATCTATAAGGACAACATATCGCCTGCCTATTTACAATCTAGTCAATGTAAACAAAGCATACTATAATATTTCGATATCAGTAGACCATTAACTGTACTAACTGTTAGTATCATGTGTGTGTAAGTGTCACAGTGTGTTGGTGCCCCATGGGGTCCAGTGTATTAGGGAATTATGTGTTAGTGTTCAATGCTCTCTTTGTTTGCTATAAAAAGCAAACCATATCCATTTTATCATTTAACCCAGTTGGGGTCAAAGTCTGGAGTTTCCGAATCCAAAAAGCTTCCCTCTGGAGTAGGATTTTTGAGTTGTCCATCCCTAATCGTTGCGGGAGTAATTCAATGATTTGAAATCTCAGTTGCGCAATAGTATGCCCAGCTTCTAACCAATGCTTCGCAAGTGGTGATGTCAAATTTTTGTTCCGAATGCGGCTTTTATGCTCTGAAAGACGCAATTTCAATTTTCGCTCAGTTTTTCCGACGTATAATACGCCACAAGGGCATTTGATGGAATAAACTACGTGCTCGGAATTACAAGTTGTATTGTGTCTAAGTTGAATTTTTTCACCTGTCAGTGGATGTGATAAAATGTTTCCAGGGATTACATTATTGCAATTTTTACAATTATAGCATCGTGTGGTGCCTTTGTACTCTTCTTGTTGGAGGGTAGTGCCCATATTCCGTGTGGGTTTGTTCAATAGTTCTTTCAAGTTCTGCGCTCTCTTGTACGCAAACAAGGGCTTATCACTGAACAAGGTTCCAAAATCCTTTTCCACTTGTACAATCTCCCATCTTTTATAGATGATGCGTTTGATGTCTCTGGATGCAGTGGAATATTTTGAGACAAACACCATTCTTTTATTATCAGGCCGTATTTTTTTCTTTAAAAGATCTGCCCTAGGAATTGCCTTAATTTTATCCATGTGGGCTTCCAGCAGTTTTTTCGGATATCCTCTGTCTAGGTATCGTTGCTTCTGCTCTTCAAGATGTTTATCGCAACTCTCTTTATCAGAAGAAATTCTTTTAATCCTCATAAATTGCGACACTGGAAAGTTGTTGATGAGATTTGAAGGGTGGAAGCTTCCATACAATAGGGCAGTGTTCTTATCTGTAGGTTTTTTGTAAAGAGTAGTACTGATAGAGTTGCCTTTAAGTTCTACCCATACATCCAAAAACGATAGGGCTGACTTACTGATAGTGTGTGTAAATTGAATCCTAGGATTTGCAAGGTTCAGACTCTTGATGTTTTGAATTAGATCTGCGATTGGCCGTTTCCATATTATGAAGATGTCATCAATATATCGCTTGTAGTATACAAGCCCCTCCTGCCAGGTGCAGTCTTCCAGAATAAAATCCAATTCAACTTAGCCATGAAAATGTTAGCATATATGCAAGCTCCCGGAAAACCCATTGCTGTCCCCGTGAGCTGTAAGTAATAATCATTTTCCCATGAGAAGTAACTGTTTGCTAGGCAGAATTTCAGCAGTTGCAGAATTAAACATTTCAATTCTTCAGGCTTGTCGTCCCGAAGTAAAGCCCATTCCATGGCTTCTAGGCCTTGCCTGTGAGGGATAGATGTGTACAATGATGCCACATCAATTGTACATAGCGTCCAATCCATGACTCCTTCCGTGTTAATGGTTGATAAACTCCGTAAAAAGTCGGATGTATCTTCCAAATAGGTCGGCCAATTCTGAATGAATGATTGCATATGTGCACCGATGAAAATGCCCAAATTCTCGAAGATGGACGAGCACCCAGACACTATTGGCCTGAATGGGGGATCCCTTAAATCTTTGTGCACTTTTGGCAAAAAGTATATCCTTGGTCTCCTGGGGTAAATTTGTCTCAAGTAACGTTTAGTCATAGTATTCAACCAACCTAGTTCTTCTGACTTGTCCAGAATTGCATCGAGATTTTTAGTGATTTCAACGGTTGGATCTCCTGCTAGTTTGGCATAAGTATTCACATCCTGCACTTGTTCGAATCCCTTCCTCACATAAAAATCCGAATCCATTATTACGAGGCCTCCTCCTTTGTCGGCTTTTTGGATTACGATCTCCTTACTGCTGATCAATGTTTGGAGAGTACTGTGCTCAGACCTTGTTAAGGCGTTAAGTTTCCTCTTGTATTGAATCTTGCTGAGATCAGCCTTGACTAGCAGCTCAAAAGTATCTAGACTTTTGTTAGAGATTGGGGCCATGAATGTACTTTTAGGTTTGAATTTGACAGAAGTGTTGTCTTCATTCTCGACGGGGTTGAGTATTGTGAAAAAATGCTTCAATCTCAAAATCCTCATGAATTTAAAGAGAGCTATCTCAGTTTCCAGTTGGTTCGTGTGGTAAGTGTTAACAAAAGTTGTTCCTTTATTGAGCAGTTTTTCCTCAGATATCGTCAGTTGATGATTAGAAATATTAATCACAAGGTTTTGGTCTGACTCCGTAGACCTGTTTTTTTGTTTGTGTTTTCCCGTTCCTTTTCCTTTTCCTCGTCGCGTTTTTTTTCGCTCACTGAAGTTGATATATCCGGTGGTTTGCTCTGGGCATGGCCCTTCTCTAAAAAAGGATCCGATGTTGATGTTAATGTACTCTCAACTCCAAGAGTCAAATCTTCCTGTCCTGGTTTATGTAATTGCTGTTTCTCCATAGGTCGTCTAGTGGAACTAGTGTCACTATCAGACACTCCACTCTCCTCAGATGAAGCTGTTTGTTGTTTCTTACCAGTGTACCTCCTTTTTGCATAAATTTCAGCCCAGGTGTAGGCTTCATTTAATTTATAGTCAATGGTATCGCGCTTAAACTTATGCAATTTTGTCTCCTGTAACTCTTTCCCATATCTGTCAAGTTTAATTTCCAGTTCTTCCAGAAATTTGCTCCATGGTTCATCCTCCATTCTAGTAGACCGTTCTTTTTTGGCATTAAATATCTCTTCCTCTAGATCTCGAATAGTTTTAGCTAATTCTTCAATCAAAAGTAGTATCAAGTCAAGCGAGCACTTGTTGAGTATTTCGAACCACTTCTCCATAAATTGAGGATTATTATTCAGCCTGTATAGCCTGGGTCTAATAGCTAGCCGCACCCCCTTGAGATTCGTCTCACACGGTGATACTGTATTAGTGTTGACGCGTGCAACCGCTGGTTCAATTCACGTCTAGTTAGATACTCTAATTGTTTTAGTTGTTGTGCAACAGATCCTCCTTTAACATCAAAAGTCTTTGTTTCCTTGATTAATTTGTAGATGTGTGCGGCCTCTTCCACAGTATATCCCTTGGTGTTTGCTCTATTGTCTGTGATTCCAGTGATTGATTCGAACGACATCTTCACGTGGTGCAAGCTCCCGTGTTGCAGTAGAAAATATAACAATGTATGAGGGCGGGTGCTGCACTCTGAATAATCAATTTCTATAGTTATTGTGCGATATGTGTGCTGTGTTAGATTAGTGCCTGCACACTAACGTAATATTTGAATGTGGCCTGGTGCCAAAAGGCCACCAGGACTCTAACACGCACCACGAAAAATGAAATATTCCTTTTGGCAAGTTTCTATTCAATTTTATCCAATATGGTTCATCAAAAATTCATCACATTACAGTCATTGTAAAGAAATACGCTTTGTAAATTGTCAAATTTGCATTACATTTGAATAACAAAAATATAACTTTATACATTAAATAGTAAACGCAATAACACCCAATGCATTTCGGGGCATCAGCCCCTTCGTCAGGGGTCTGTTAAAAAAGAAAAGAAAAAAGGAAACCATATTACTTTCGGTGTTTGGGGAGAATCAAAGTTGCTGGATACTACCTTTTTTATTATGATGCTTACCTCGTGATTGCGAGTGCTACATGCTGCTATATAATATAGAGCATTGAGAAAAGTTCTATGATGAAAAAAAGAAGAGAACGTGTTTTACCCTCTACTTGTTTTTCTGGGCAAAATAGTAATCTTAAAGAAATTGTCATTTTTGAAAAAATATATAGTCATCATGCAGAGAATCATTGGATTTACCTGATCCTCCCTTCACTGTGCAGAGACTGTGAAAAATATTAATCACAGGCTATCGATTATTGTACTCAAAAAATAAAAATAAATGGACAATGACATTTCAACATCGTAGGCGCTGCGTTGAGCTCACCTGTTGTTCTCTTAAGTATGGCCTTAATCCTTTAAATCTGAAATATGCAAAAAATTAACTCTCAATGTCTCTTGTCAGATACTTCGAAAAACAGTATGTGTTATATGTAAAGAAGCTCCTTTTACCTGCAGGGCTTCGGTTATTACTTGACCCCGCTTTCTCGCCTGAAGACAATTCTACCTATGGAACATTGAAATCGAAGAAATCAATGCACCGCCCTTGAGCGCGACGCTCAAAATCACGACATTTCCTGCTAGGCAATTTGCAGACGCTTACCTGCGGGTTTCTGAAATTGAGTCGCTCCCGCTTGGTATTTTAGTGACTCTGCGTGAAAAAATACACGCACCGGTTAGACAAACTAACGTGACCTCGGCAAGAATACTTGCTGTCAAATATTTTGAAAAAATTCGGCTTACCTAAGTTCACGTAATCAGTCTCTGCCCTTTACGACTGGAGGCAAAAGCATCAACGCTCTGTTCAGACTTTGTTATTTTAAAAAAAGAGTCCCTTCTCTTCGTTACTACACTATACGGAAATAGAAGTAGGACCAGAAATATACGGGCGCCATTATTAAATGGTGTTTTATCGCGTTTTGATGTTTAAAGTTCCTTGTTTGCGTTGCTACACTGAGCACAAATGAATATAGAACTACGAATTTTAGAGGCCATTTCTAAATGGGTTTTTTTTTTGCAATTCAAAGTTTAAAGAATTAAAATTCATTGAAGCAAACAAAAATAGTGACAAGTTAACTAAAAATGGTGATTATCTATAAGGACAACATATCGCCTGCCTATTTACAATCTAGTCAATGTAAGCAAAGCATACTATAATATTTCGATATCAGTAGACCATTAACTGTACTAACTGTTAGTATCATGCCATAACTGCGATGCGGGAAGGAGTCTGGGGGGGCTACGATCCTTCTCCCCATTAACCACGGAATTAAAATCGCCACCCACTACCAATAAGCCGTCAGGAAGCCCCAGAACCACCCTACCCAAATCAGTGAATGTGGTGGACTGTAGACCAGGCGGAACATACACAGACAATATGGAGATAGACTTCCCCTCCCACCTTCCCGTAATAGCCGCGTAGCGGCCCCTGTCATCCAACACCGTGCCATCTATCTCCAGGGGGAGGGAGTTCTTAACCAGGATGCCCGCCCCCCTCGACCCAGTGGTAAAGCCGGAATGGGCCACCAATCGGTAACCCCGTCTATTCAGTGCCTGGCACGTATTACCTACTAAGTGTGTCTCCTGGAGCAAAACTACATCTGGGGAGCATCGCTTCAAATATTGCATTACTATCCCCCGTTTTATCCTATCACCAAGACCGTTGACGTTCCAGCTCAACACCCTCAGCCCCTTACCCCCATCCCAGAAGTAAACATTCTGCCCCCCCCCGCCCGAAACAGGCACATAGCAGCAAATATGGAACAAAGCGCAGCCTCGATACAAACAAGAAAGAAAAGTCCCCCCCACCACCCCCAGTGAACCCTCAAAACACAAACCCCCCACCCTGCACCCCTGCGGTAGACCGAAGAGCCACCCCAACTTGCAGTGTGCCTGTCGCCCCATTAAACTATATAATACATCAAGAGCAGATCAGGTCTAAGAAAGGCGTGTAGCTATGCCGGAGACCACGAAGCAGTTAGGTGTATGTGTGTAGACATGTTACTGAGTGACAGATACTAGGACAATGGCTAGGACACGTCCCATCAGACCACCCTCATGGTGGAATATCATCATGTGGGAGGTGGTGGTCACTCACAACCTCGTCCGACCATATAGTGCCGGGAATCAAAGCCGAAACTCTAGCCATGATGTCAAAACAGTGAAAATAAAAAATGAAAATACAAATAAAAGTGCAGTGCTGAAGTAATCGTGATAGATAAAATTAACTACTAAGACTCAGGACACGTTCAAGCTGAAGTCTAGGTGTCAAAGATTAAAAACACGCCGAGTAGTTGAAGACTGAAACTACTCAATGGCGCTGTGCAAAAAAGGGTCGACATGTTTCAGCCTTTAGGGGAATTACCCCGGCTTTCTTCAGGACCTATAGTGTGGAATTGCTACTGCAACTAACCGTGAATTGTGAACTCACAAGTAACATAACATGTACATATCAACCAGGAACTTGACACTCCAATGTTCACTGGAGAAAGAGACGTAACTTGTTCCTGTCAAGAGACACAAAAAAATATATATAATAATACCTCACCAGTATAGGGTTACCCACATACATCTGCATGAATACATAATCGCCGTACATTCAAACACACTTGCGCGAATAATTTGCATTCCGCATAACACAAAAAAGCATAATAGCTTAATCACACAGAGGCATTTCCTCATAGTGATACTCACCCAGCTTTGTGTGGGTGAAGACCTCACCTCGCCCGGCAACCGCTCGGGAGAATGAGGCCCCGCTCTGCAGTGTAGAAATAGGACATAGTTAGCACACAATCTATACTGTGCCCAGCCAAATTGCTCTACACCTAAACCCAACAAACGTGTGATAGACACCCATCTGTCCGACCAAGAAATTGCACACACACAGATATTTCCCGTGTCCCCAAGATGCAGTGTAGGCACTGGTATGCGCCTCTAACTAGCTAGCTTAGAGGTCCACTGGAGGACACTCATTTACAAGACATGAGTGAGATATATGAGGGATCTTAACTATAGATGGCTGTTGTTAGAGTTGGGGAGGAAGCTGATCAAGACTCCAAACAAGACTCTCTAAATGACTATTATTGGGTTGTCCCCGTATGATAAAAACTTTTAGTTTTCCGCATCCTGTGAGCACGGTCTCAATGATACAAAACCTATCTGGACTACTTCAAATAATGCTACCTCGAAAAAACTTTAAAAGGCTAAGTCACAGCAGCAATGACATCTGGCGTCTCACCTGTCCGTCGGTGCCCCTCGTTGTGGCCAAGCGGAAGTGGAGGTGCGGATGGTACCGCCCTCCTTCTATTTATATCGGATAAAAAATCATGTCGGATAAAAAATCATTAATCAGCCAAATGGGGCTCCACGTCATGCTCAGATGGCTGCCAAGGTGTTCGCGTGGGTTAAAAGCATGAAAAGTGGACAGCAAGAGTAGCTGGAAGTAATGCTGCTTAACCGGGTCCGTGAATCATAATACGGACATGGACGCGCGCAGGCGCGCAGTCGAGACCACTGTTCCCTCGTGCATGCGCAACAGCAGTCGGGGCCGCGATGCAACCAACATGGTGTGTATAAAACATCACCCCGCCATTTCACCCACACAAAGCTGGGTGAGTATCACTATGAGGAAATGCCTCTGTGTGATTAAGCTATTATGCTTTTTTGTGTTATGCGGAATGCAAATTATTCGCGCAAGTGTGTTTGAATGTACGGCGATTATGTATTCATGCAGATGTATGTGGGTAACCCTATACTGGTGAGGTATTATTATATATATTTTTTTGTGTCTCTTGACAGGAACAAGTTACGTCTCTTTCTCCAGTGAACATTGGAGTGTCAAGTTCCTGGTAGATATGTACATGTTATGTTACTTGTGAGTTCACAATTCACGGTTAGTTGCAGTAGCAATTCCACACTATAGGTCCTGAAGAAAGCCGGGGTAATTCCCCTAAAGGCTGAAACATGTCGACCCTTTTTTGCACAGCGCCATTGAGTAGTTTCAGTCTTCCAACTACTTGGCGTGTTTTTAATCTTTGACACCTAGACTTCAGCTTGAACGTGTCCTAAGTCTTAGTAGTTAATTTTATCTATCACGATTACTTCAGCACTGCACTTTTATTTGTATTTTCATTTTTTATTTTCACTGTTTTGAAATCATGGCTAGAGTTTCGGCTTTGATTCCCGGCACTATATGGTCGGACGAGGTTGTGAGTGACCACCACCTCCCACATGATGATATTCCACCATGAGGGTGGTCTGATGGGACGTGTCCTAGCCATTGTCCTAGTATCTGTCACTCAGTAACATGTCTACACACATACACCTAACTGCTTCGTGGTCTCCGGCATAGCTACACGCCTTTCTTAGACCTGATCTGCTCTTGATGTATTATATATTGAGAGTAGGGGTGCGAGCAGACAGGTCGTTAAATATTCCCCTTGACCCTCCAGACATTCATGTTTTTAGTATTTAGAGCAACTTTTTAGTTGCGGGTCTTGTTATGGATGTAAACGTACCTTTGTTTACACCCTCGGGCTCACCCAACTCAATTGTGTGTGTTGCCGCGTCTGCCGACCACATTCACCCCTGCACTTTGATTATTACATCTAATCCATTTTATAATCGGAGGTCCTTGATGGTAACTATGAAGGATGGATCCTCATAAATAGCGAATGTCCATCCTTGATGCCTAGTCACGCTCCATTATATAATGACTCCTTTTGGTAGATGCTGTTCCCAAATAACAATGCATCCTTTCTGAGGCACAGTCATTGCCTTTTATCTTGCTCCCTACGTTAGTACCTTGCCTATTTCTCAAATATGCTTATCCCCAATGGACAGTTTTGCTGACTGGGTCATGTGTTGCCAGATAATGGTTAACACTAGACCAATAAGAACGTTTTGGCTCATATATACATTCTACATTAATTTGAGTATAATAATAATTTTTCTAAATAATAAATTTTACTAATAATAATTTTTCCAACAATTTCCCCCTTTATGAATCATGTTTTAAAGGACACAGCATAGGATTTATGGCGGGGGTGATGTTTTATACACACCATGTTGGTTGCATCGCGGCCCCGACTGCTGTTGCGCATGCGCGAGGGAACAGTGGTCTCGACTGCGCGCGTCCATGTCCGTATTATGATTCACGGACCCGGTTAAGCAGCATTACTTCCAGCTACTCTTGCTGTCCACTTTTCATGCTTTTAACCCACGCGAACACCTTGGCAGCCGTCTGAGCATGACGTGGAGCCCCATGTGGCTGATTAATGATTTTTTATCCGACATGATTTTTTATCCGATATAAATAGAAGGAGGGCGGTACCATCCGCACCTCCACTTCCGCTTGGTCACAACGAGGGGCACCGACGGACAGGTGAGACGCCAGACGCCATTGCTGCTGTGACTTAGCCTTTTAAAGTTTTTTCGAGGTAGCATTATTTGAAGTAGTCCAGATAGGTTTTGTATCATTGAGACCGTGCTCACAGGATGCTGAAAACTAAAAGTTTTTATCATACGGGGACAACCCAATAATAGTCATTTAGAGAGTCTTGTTTGGAGTCTTGATCAGCTTCCTCCCCAACTCCCCGATCAGCTTCCTCCCCAACTCTAACAACAGCCATCTATAGTTAAGATCCCTCATATATCTCACTCATGCCTTCTACTCTCGGGAGATAAAGAACAGCACGAATCCCACAAAGGTTATCTTTAGGGTCTGTAAGGACCTTACAAGTAAAAAGAACTAATCTACTACTTTTGTAGCCTCCTTAGATCATTGTGAGGATCTGGCTTCATTTTTCGTCGAAAAAGTTGAGGCCATTTATAGGTCATTCTCTCAGTCTTCCATCGAGGAGAACATTATCGTACCTAAGGTCTCTGCACCATTGCTGATCATCCCCAGTCCTACTCTGGAGGAGTTCAAAGCCTTGACGACGAAAGTTAAATCCGGTTCACCGGACGACCCCATGAGACCCATTCAATTCCAGGAACTTGCTGAGTGCTGCTACCCGGCTATGCACAGTCTTATTGAGCTGTCCTTTAACACCGGCAGTGTTCCTAGTGCATGGAAGCAGGCTACCATCATTCCTATCCTTAAAAAGCCGGCTCTTGATCCCACTAAATCGGAACACTACCGGCCCATCTCCCTGCTCCCCTGGCTAGCTAAATTAGCAGAATCACATGCTAATCGCATCCTGTCATCCCATCTGCAGGAAGCTAAGATACTGGATAACTCGCAGAATGGGTTCCGTGCGGGTCACAGTACCGAGACGGCTCTTCTAGCTGTGGTGGAGCACATCAGGAAGATGCTGGACCAGGGTCAAACGGCGGCACTGATCCTGTTGGATCTTAGTGCCGCCTTTGATACGGTGTCCCACCAGATCCTCTTACACCGCCTTGAGGAGGCCGGAGTTGGAGAGAGAGCACTCGAGTGGTTTCGTTCTTTTCTCACTGATCGAACCTTTAAAGTGTCCACACCCCCTTTTGTTTCTGCTCCTCGCCCTATCTATCAGGGTGTCCCGCAGGGATCGGCCCTCAGCCCTACCTTATTCAATTTATATGTTCAACCGTTGGCGGAGGTCGCCCATAGTTTTGGTCTCACCATGGTGTCATACGCCGATGACACGCAGCTGGCGGTGGCACTTAATGGGGAGTCCAACATGGATGCTCCCACCTTTCAGTCCGCTCTTAAAGCTGTGGCGGGCTGGATGGGGAACAATCGACTCCAACTTAATGCCTCTAAAACCGAGGTTATTATTTTTGGTAGGGAAAGTGAGCTCTGGGGCGACCAATGGTGGCCATCTGAATTGGGCCCTGTTCCCACCCCAGTGGCCGAAGTCAGAAACCTTGGGGTATGGCTGGATGATAAACTCTCCTTCACCACCCACACTAAACGTGTAGCCGGTACTTGTTTCGGTGCCCTGCAGTGCCTTCGACCTATCTTCAAGTTTTTTGATGCGGACACCAGACAGATCATTGTCCAAGCTATGGTCCTGGCCAGATTAGACTACGCCAGCTCTTTGCTTCTGGGCGTCAACCAGGCAGAATTAGTCCGCCTTCAGAGGGTGCAAAATGCGGCGGCCAGGATGTTGGTCGGCCTTCCGAAGTTTGTTTCTGCACGCCGAACTATTCAGGATCTTCATTGGTTGCCTGTTGGGCAAAGAATCAAATTTAAGGCTCTTTGTTTAACTTTCAAAATTCTCAAGTTAGCTTCCCCCCCTATTCTTTCACAGATGATCTGTTATTATGTACCTTCCAGAGCCCTTCGATCTTCAGGGTTAAATCTCGCCATTGTGCCACGCTTTAAAAGAGCCAGAATGGGCGGACGTTCTTTTTCTGTGATGGCGGCAGCTCTCTGGAACTCTTTGCCTGCCCCTCTCCGTTCCATCCCTGATCTGCTTTCTTTTAGGAAGGCCCTGAAGACCTTCCTATTTTCTACTGTTTAGTTCCTTCCCCTTGGGCTATTAGTTACCGTGTTGTGTTTTACCATATCCTAAGCGCCGGGACGCCACTTGGCTGCGGCATCTGTGCGCTCTATAAAATAAAATAACATAACATAACATAACATAAATGAGTGTCCTCCAGTGGACCTCTAAGCTAGCTAGTTAGAGGCGCATACCAGTGCCTACACTGCATCTTGGGGACACGGGAAATATCTGTGTGTGTGCAATTTCTTGGTCGGACAGATGGGTGTCTATCACACGTTTGTTGGGTTTAGGTGTAGAGCAATTTGGCTGGGCACAGTATAGATTGTGTGCTAACTATGTCCTATTTCTACACTGCAGAGCGGGGCCTCATTCTCCCGAGCGGTTGCCGGGCGAGGTGAGGTCTTCATCCACACAAAGCTGGGTGAGTATCACTATGAGGAAATGCCTCTGTGTGATTAAGCTATTATGCTTTTTTGTGTTATGCGGAATGCAAATTATTCGCGCAAGTGTGTTTGAATGTACGGCGATTATGTATTCATGCAGATGTATGTGGGTAACCCTATACTGGTGAGGTATTATTATATATATTTTTTTGTGTCTCTTGACAGGAACAAGTTACGTCTCTTTCTCCAGTGAACATTGGAGTGTCAAGTTCCTGGTAGATATGTACATGTTATGTTACTTGTGAGTTCACAATTCACGGTTAGTTGCAGTAGCAATTCCACACTATAGGTCCTGAAGAAAGCCGGGGTAATTCCCCTAAAGGCTGAAACATGTCGACCCTTTTTTGCACAGCGCCATTGAGTAGTTTCAGTCTTCAACTACTCGGCGTGTTTTTAATCTTTGACACCTAGACTTCAGCTTGAACGTGTCCTGAGTCTTAGTAGTTAATTTTATCTATCACGATTACTTCAGCACTGCACTTTTATTTGTATTTTCATTTTTTATTTTCACTGTTTTGACATCATGGCTAGAGTTTCGGCTTTGATTCCCGGCACTATATGGTCGGACGAGGTTGTGAGTGACCACCACCTCCCACATGATGATATTCCACCATGAGGGTGGTCTGATCGGACGTGTCCTAGCCATTGTCCTAGTATCTGTCACTCAGTAACATGTCTACACACATACACCTAACTGCTTCGTGGTCTCCGGCATAGCTACACGCCTTTCTTAGACCTGATCTGTTCTTGATGTATTATATATTGAGAGTAGGGGTGCGAGCAGACAGGTCGTTAAATATTCCCCTTGACCCTCCACACATTCATGTTTTTAGCCCCATTAAACTAACCTACAAGAAGAGAGAAAAAGTCCCCAGAGGAGGAAGAGTCCCGAGTCCCCCCACCCCCGGGTATCCATACTGTAAGAACATAACAGTCCCAGAGCCACTGTCGTGAAGTCAGGCACGCCGACGTAGACTCACTACTCCTGTTCTTCCAAGCGCCCTCGGCGCCCCTCGAGTTCTCCGGGCTGTCATGGCGCGTCGACAAAGTGTCTAACCAGTCACTGGCCACCTCAGGGCGGTCGAAAAAGAGCGCACGGTCTTCATGTTCAATCCTCAGGCGGGCCGGGAAAAGCATAGCGTATTTCAGTCCCATGTCCCTGAGTCGCCTTTTCACTCCCGTAAAGCCCATCCGTTGTTTCTGCACCGCCTGAGTAAAGTCCGGGTAAAAACTGATCGACACATTCTCAAATTTGGTGGGGCCATTTGTACGTGAGGCTTGCAGGATGGCGTCCCTGTCCCGGAAATTAAAAATCCTGGCTATTATGGGTCTCGGAGTGGCTCCCAGCTTAGGCTTCCCACCAGGGACACGATGAGCCCGCTCCACAGCGAAAAGTTTACTAAGGCCCTTTGGTGCCAGGTGGTTCAAGACGAGGTCTTCCACCAGGACATCTGTGGATAAGTCAGCGGAGTTCTCCGGAACACCCACGATGCGGACGTTGTTGCGTCTGGCCCGGCTCTCGAAATCTTCCAGCCGACGGACAAACAGGTCACTGGTCGTCCGGAGATTGCGGACTGTGGTCTGGAGATCCGAGACATCCGTGGTCAGACTCACAGTCTTGATATCAAGGGACTTGACCCGTTCATTGGTTTTTCCCAAGTCCGCCCTGATGAGGTTGACCTCAATCGCCACCGTGTCTATCTTAGCTGCCAAGGTTTCAT
Organism: Lissotriton helveticus; assembly: GCF_964261635.1. Taxonomy (NCBI): domain Eukaryota; kingdom Metazoa; phylum Chordata; class Amphibia; order Caudata; family Salamandridae; genus Lissotriton; species Lissotriton helveticus. Next base: position 1,639,290,178 of record NC_136067.1, on the reverse strand, counting down.
ACTGCTGGCCCATGGTAGTCCGAACACTTGCAATGGCGCCCATAACGTCCTTCAAAGTTGGCTCCTCAGCTTCAGGAGCACCATCACCAGTTTCCTCGAAGGCCCCACTCGATCCGCCTGGGGAGCCCTTCGGACGAGTAATGCGATCAATAGTCTGGGATTGGGCAACCCCTCCTCGGGATGGGCCTCTGGTGGTGCGCTTCTCGACAACCGCCCTGCCCGCCATGATGGGCGACGAGCTCTGACGGAACCCCTGGGATCTGGTCAGAATGATTACCGTCGTGGCAAGCCTGTAAAGGCGAGAGGACAAGGATCCAACGCCGGCTGAGGGTTGGCAGCAGAATCAGAGCTGGCGCGCCGATCGGCAGCAAGTCGCCGTCCACAATGACCAAAAGCGAAACCGAAAGTACCACAGGGGCAGCGGACGTGTCGCACCAGCCGTTGTTATTCAATTGCCACCTGGGTACCTCGGGGACTCAAGCCCCCGGATGGCCTTCGATGTAGGCCACAAGGGTCAAAGTGCAGTAAGTCCGGTTCCCGGCGGCCAATTCGATTTCCGGAAAGAATGTGGGCATCAGCAGGGCATCAATGATAAGTACCCGTCGTCCAAATCAGGATTATTTACAGGATAGGTGCGGGAGGCGGAAGGGGTCTCGGGAGCCCTCTGCTCACGCGTCCATCTTGGATGCGCGCGAAGCTCCTCCCCAGCTTCAACATTCTTGACACCTTTAGGAGATTCTTAAAAATGCTTTCAAATAAGTATATGTCATGTCAATGCACCGACTGCCTGTGACAAGCTAAACCCCAGAGCATAATTAAATCTGTTGTTGATTGCTGACACTCTGCTGATGTGCCCTATTAAAACTCAAAAAAGAAAATTTGACAAAACAAAACTCTATGAAGAGAGATTGAAGAAACGTGCTTGAGCAAGGCACAGATTTTAAGGTCTTGACCAGTAGACAGAAGAATGGTGATGAGGCTCATTGTGTTTGGTTATGAGCAGAGCTTCCGATGCCCAGCCCTTGCAAAGATCAGCAAGCATTGGCAAAGCCATTAGGCCTGGCCTTGGCAAGTTGGTACAATGGTTAATGTTCAAATATCATATGGCAAGCATATCCCACAAAAAAAAACAGATATTGCCACTTAAAAGCTTACACGGAAGACTTTCTATAAATAATCTTTGAAATGTAACTTACTTTTATAACGTTTATAGAACAGTATGGGTGCTTCTTAGATGAAAAGATAAGCTTAGATTAGGTATAAAAATAGATTTTAATTTAAAAGCACGTAAAATAATCTAATTCTTACTGCCACTAAGAAAAACAAGCATTGGAAATGCAATAGGTCTCGCAATAGAATAGTTAGACATTTTTCTTTTTGCAAATGGAAGAGTGGCGTTGCGTGGATGAGTGGCGTTGCGTGGATGAGTGGCGTTGCGTGGATGAGTGGCGTGTGTGAGTGGCGTTGCGTGTGTGAGTGGCGTTGCGTGTGTGAGTGGCGTTGCGTATGTGAGTGGCGTAGCGTGTGTGAGTGGCGTTGCGTGTGTGAGTGGCGTTGCGTGTGTGAGTGGCGTTGCGTGTGTGAAGGATTGGTAGTGCGGGCACTGCTGCTTGGGGTATCTGCGAGATTTGTGTAAGTAAATGGAGAGGGGGGAGAGAGTTGTAAGAGAGAGTGAAAGAGGCAGAAACGTTGAGAGGAAAAGAAAGTGCGAATCTGTAAGCTGAGAGATGTGGCATAACAGAAGGATTGGTAGTGCGGGCACTGCTGCTTGGGGTATCTGCGAGATTTGTGTAAGTAAATGGAGAGGGGGAGAGAGTTGGAAGAGAGAGTGAAAGAGGCAGAAACGTGGAGAGTAAAAGAAAGAGCGAAGGAATATGTAAGCTGAGAGATGTGGCATAACAGAAAGATTGGTAGTGCGGGCACTGCTGCTTGGGGTATCTGCGAGATTTGTGTAAGTAAATGGAGAGGGGGGAGAGAGTTGGAAGAGAGAGTGAAAGAGGCAGAAACGTTGAGAGGAAAAGAAAGTGCGAATCTGTAAGCTGAGAGATGTGGCATAACAGAAGGATTGGTAGTGCGGGCACTGCTGCTTGGGGTATCTGCGAGATTTGTGTAAGTAAATGGAGAGGGGGGTGAGAGTTGGAAGAGAGAGTGAAAGAGGCAGAAACGTGGAGAGTAAAAGAAAGAGCGAAGGAATATGTAAGCTGAGAGATGTGGCATAACAGAAGGCTTGGTAGTGCGGGCACTGCTGCTTGTGGTATCTGCGAGATTTGTGTAAGTAAATGGAGAGGGGGAGAGAGTTGTAAGAGAGAGTGAAAGAGGCAGAAACGTTGAGAGGAAAAGAAAGTGCGAATCTGTAAGCTGGGAGATGTGGCATAACAGAAGGATTGGTAGTGCGGGCACTGCTGCTTGGGGTATCTGCGAGATTTGTGTAAGTAAATGGAGAGGGGGGAGAGAGTTGGAAGAGAGAGTGAAAGAGGCAGAAACGTGGAGAGTAAAAGAAAGAGCGAAGGAATATGTAAGCTCAGAGATGTGGCATAACAGAAGGATTGGTAGTGCGGGCACTGCTGCTTGGGGTATCTGCGAGATTTGTGTAAGTAAATGGAGAGGGGGGAGAGAGTTGGAAGAGAGAGTGAAAGAGGCAGAAACGTGGAGAGTAAAAGAAAGAGCGAAGGAATCTGTAAACTGAGAGATGTGGCATAACAGAAGGATTGGTAGTGCGGGCACTGCTGCTTGGGGTATCTGCGAGATTTGTGTAAGTAAATGGAGAGGGGGGAGAGAGTTGTAAGAGAGTGAAAGAGGCAGAATCGTTGAGAGGAAAAGAAAGTGCGAATCTGTAAGCTGAGAGATGTGGCATAACAGAAGGATTGGTAGTGCGGGCACTGCTGCTTGGGGTATCTGCGAGATTTGTGTAAGTAAATGGAGAGGGGGGAGAGAGTTGGAAGAGAGAGTGAAAGAGGCAGAAACGTGGAGAGTAAAAGAAAGAGCGAAGGAATCTGTAAGCTGAGAGATGTGGCATAACAGAAGGATTGGTAGTGCGGGCACTGCTGCTTGGGGTATCTGCGAGATTTGTGTAAGTAAATGGAGAGGGGGAGAGAGTTGGAAGAGAGAGTGAAAGAGGCAGAAACGTGGAGAGTAAAAGAAAGAGCGAAGGAATATGTAAGCTGAGAGATGTGGCATAACAGAAGGATTGGTAGTGCGGGCACTGCTGCTTGGGGTATCTGCGAGATTTGTGTAAGTAAATGGAGAGGGGGGAGAGAGTTGGAAGAGAGAGTGAAAGAGGCAGAAACGTGGAGAGTAAAAGAAAGAGCGAAGGAATCTGTAAGCTGAGAGATGTGGCATAACAGAAGGATTGGTAGTGCGGGCACTGCTGCTTGGGGTATCTGCGAGATTTGTGTAAGTAAATGGAGAGGGGGGAGAGAGTTGGAAGAGAGAGTGAAAGAGGCAGAAACGTGGAGAGTAAAAGAAAGAGCGAAGGAATCTGTAAGCTGAGAGATGTGGCATAACAGAAGGATTGGTAGTGCGGGCACTGCTGCTTGGGGTATCTGCGAGATTTGTGTAAGTAAATGGAGAGGGGGGAGAGAGTTGGAAGAGAGTGAAAGAGGCAGAAACGTGGAGAGTAAAAGAAAGAGCGAAGGAATATGTAAGCTGAGAGATGTGGCATAACAGAAGGCTTGGTAGTGCGGGCACTGCTGCTTGTGGTATCTGCGAGATTTGTGTAAGTAAATGGAGAGGGGGGAGAGAGTTGTAAGAGAGAGTGAAAGAGGCAGAAACGTTGAGAGGAAAAGAAAGTGCGAATCTGTAAGCTGGGAGATGTGGCATAACAGAAGGATTGGTAGTGCGGGCACTGCTGCTTGGGGTATCTGCGAGATTTGTGTAAGTAAATGGAGAGGGGGGAGAGAGTTGGAAGAGAGAGTGAAAGAGGCAGAAACGTGGAGAGTAAAAGAAAGAGCGAAGGAATATGTAAGCTGAGAGATGTGGCATAACAGAAGGATTGGTAGTGCGGGCACTGCTGCTTGGGGTATCTGCGAGATTTGTGTAAGTAAATGGAGAGGGGGGAGAGAGTTGGAAGAGAGAGTGAAAGAGGCAGAAACGTGGAGAGTAAATGAAAGTGCAAAGGAATCTGTAAACTGAGAGATGTGGCATAACAGAAGGATTGGTAGTGCGGGCACTGCTGCTTGGGGTATCTGCGAGATTTGTGTAAGTAAATGGAGAGGGGGGAGAGAGTTGTAAGAGAGAGTGAAAGAGGCAGAATCGTTGAGAGGAAAATAAAGTGCGAATCTGTAAGCTGAGAGATGTGGCATAACAGAAGGATTGGTAGTGCGGGCACTGCTGCTTGGGGTATCTGTGAGATTTGTGTAAGTAAATGGAGAGGGGGGAGAGAGTTGGAAGAGAGAGTGAAAGAGGCAGAAACGTGGAGAGTAAAAGAAAGAGCGAAGGAATATGTAAGCTGAGAGATGTGGCATAACAGAAGGATTGGTAGTGCGGGCACTGCTGCTTGGGGTATCTGCGAGATTTGTGTAAGTAAATGGAGAGGGGGGAGAGAGTTGGAAGAGAGAGTGAAAGAGGCAGAAACGTGGAGAGTAAAAGAAAGAGCGAAGGAATATGTAAGCTGAGAGATGTGGCATAACAGAAGGATTGGTAGTGCGGGCACTGCTGCTTGGGGTATCTGCGAGATTTGTGTAAGTAAATGGAGAGGGGGGAGAGAGTTGGAAGAGAGAGTGAAAGAGGCAGAAACGTGGAGAGTAAAAGAAAGAGCGAAGGAATATGTAAGCTGAGAGATGTGGCATAACAGAAGGATTGGTAGTGCGGGCACTGCTGCTTGGGGTATCTGCGAGATTTGTGTAAGTAAATGGAGAGGGGGGAGAGAGTTGGAAGAGAGTGAAAGAGGCAGAAACGTGGAGAGTAAAAGAAAGAGCGAAGGAATCTGTAAGCTGAGAGATGTGGCATAACAGAAGGATTGGTAGTGCGGGCACTGCTGCTTGGGGTATCTGCGAGATTTGTGTAAGTAAATGGAGAGGGGGGAGAGAGTTGGAAGAGAGAGTGAAAGAGGCAGAAACGTGGAGAGTAAATGAAAGTGCGAAGGAATCTGTAAACTGAGAGATGTGGCATAACAGAAGGATTGGTAGTGCGGGCACTGCTGCTTGGGGTATCTGCGAGATTTGTGTAAGTAAATGGAGAGGGGGGAGAGAGTTGTAAGAGAGAGTGAAAGAGGTAGAATCGTTGAGAGGAAAAGAAAGTGCGAATCTGTAAGCTGAGAGATGTGGCATAACAGAAGGATTGGTAGTGCGGGCACTGCTGATTGGGGTATCTGCGAGATTTGTGTAAGTAAATGGAGAGGGGGAGAGAGTTGGAAGAGAGAGTGAAAGAGGCAGAAACGTGGAGAGTAAAAGAAAGAGCAAAGGAATATGTAAGCTGAGAGATGTGGCATAACAGAAGGATTGGTAGTGCGGGCACTGCTGCTTGGGGTATCTGCGAGATTTGTGTAAGTAAATGGAGAGGGGGGAGAGAGTTGGAAGAGAGAGTGAAAGAGGCAGAAACGTGGAGAGTAAAAGAAAGAGCGAAGGAATCTGTAAGCTGAGAGATGTGGCATAACAGAAGGATTGGTAGTGCGGGCACTGCTGCTTGGGGTATCTGCGAGATTTGTGTAAATAAATTGAGAGGGGGGAGAGAGTTGGAAGAGAGAGTGAAAGAGGCAGAAACGTGGAGAGTAAAAGAAAGAGCGAAGGAATATGTAAGCTGAGAGATGTGGCATAACAGAAGGATTGGTAGTGCGGGCACTGCTGCTTAGGGTTTCTGCGAGATTTGTGTAAGTAAATGGAGAGGGGGGAGAGAGTTGGAAGAGAGAGTGAAAGAGGCAGAAACGTGGAGAGTAAAAGAAAGAGCGAAGGAATCTGTAAGCTGAGAGATGTGGCATAACAGAAGGATTGGTAGTGCGGGCACTGCTGCTTGGGGTATCTGCGAGATTTGTGTAAGTAAATGGAGAGGGGGGAGAGAGTTGGAAGAGAGAGTGAAAGAGGCAGAAACGTGGAGAGTAAAAGAAAGAGCGAAGGAATCTGTAAGCTGAGAGATGTGGCATAACAGAAGGATTGGTAGTGCGGGCACTGCTGCTTGGGGTATCTGCGAGATTTGTGTAAGTAAATGGAGAGGGGGGAGAGAGTTGGAAGAGAGAGTGAAAGAGGCAGAAACGTGGAGAGTAAAAGAAAGAGCGAAGGAATCTGTAAGCTGAGAGATGTGGCATAACAGAAGGATTGGTAGTGCGGGCACTGCTGCTTGGGGTATCTGCGAGATTTGTGTAAGTAAATGGAGAGGGGGGAGAGAGTTGGAAGAGAGAGTGAAAGAGGCAGAAACTTGGAGAGTTTGGAAGGGAGGTTGGGAGGCAGTGAAGTGAAATGTGAGGAGGCACTCCGATTACCTCTTCAAATTGTAAAACAGACGGAGGGCATTGCTGTGGGGAGGGGGTGTAGGAGAAATGCACACGGCGGGCAGGGGAGGGGGCGGAGCGGGGAGAGCGGCATGTGGGTGTGAAGAAGCCGGGGCCTTTGAAGTGAAGATAAGCTTCACTTCAAAAGGTGTCGGAGGAATGCGGGTGAGGGAACAGACGGCGATTGCGGCTGAGGGAACTGATGTGCACGCGCTTTTAAGCTCAATGCACATGCGCATTGAGCTTAAAAGTCACGGGCACTGCAAGGAATCGCCACGATTCCTTGCTTCTTAGTTAAAGGTTGTTTAAGCCGCAATAGGCTCGCAAGCTCGATGCGCATGCGCATCGACAGGCGAGACCTAATAATATACACTTTGAATAACTATAACCTGGGGCATAGCTTAAACACAGAATGATGACTTAAAAATGAAATAAAAATATAGATAGGAAGAAAAGGCATTGTTAAACCAAAAGGGCGAGGCAGAGAGTGTAAGAGTGTGAAATTAACCATTTTAAAGAGAGCTAACTGAACAAGAAGGAGCAAAGTGAGAGATGAGTGGTGAGGAGATCACACAGAGGGGGACGCTGGGAGAAAAGGGGTGAATAGGTAAGGGGGAGTGTGGGGCTTGGGGGTTAGAGAGGCAACAATGTGGAGGAAGGGGAAGAGTGCAGAAGAGCTTTATGAAAAGAGGGAGGTGTAGCAGATAAAGTATCTTGGTGGGAGGTAATGTCAGAAAATCGGGGAGAGGAGGGCCTGCAGGAGTGAAGAGGAGTGGAGTAGGGGAGTGAAGGATGTGTATTATGGTTTTTGTAAGTGTCATTTAAGTGTTTGTTGATAGTGGAGGACATAAAGTAGCTTGAGGAGAGATGATAAAGTGGGGAGAAGAGGGGGAGTGATATTGGTGTGGTAAAGAAGCATGTCGTAGGAGGATATCTGAGAGTTAAAGAAAGGAAGGGAGCTGCTGGCACTAAAGGTAGGGCGAGGGTAGGAAGTGTGTTATGGAGATGGCTGTAGTTGTGTGGTGTGTGCAGTTGAGCTTTATTGTGGGTGCGACAGTTACGAGTTTGCACGTTTTGTAGTGAGGGAAAGGAATTGTGTTATGGGCAGAGGAAATGTTATGGTGCGGTGTTGGGGGGTTTTGTGGTGAAATCCAGCCTTTGTTTAGTATTGCCATAAGTAGTTGTGTAATGTGTGGTAGGCGTGAGTGTGATGTTCATTGTTTGGTCAATGACTAGGGGGCAGACATTATTAGGTTCCAGACAATTTTATGTGAATAGAGATGGAAATAGTCCTCAGCGCAAGTGGTGTAAAATCCCCGAGGGACTAGGGGCACCCATTGTCTGTAGTGCTTGCCTATTATGTTGGTTTGCTGTTAGAAGTAGTGTCAGTAGAAGATCAGGTGGTTTGAAATAGTGTGAGGTACATGGGTGCCCTGTAGTGCACACTGATGAGCAGTATCTATTGTCTAGTCCGTATTCAACACTGGGTGGTGTAATTGTTCAACAGGGCTGTAGTTTCTGAGGGTTGTTCTGTGTGGACTAAGGGGTTGTTGTGATCATGTTATCACATGCTTTTTAGACCTTTCCTGAAGGTTAAATAAAGTCTTATGTGCAGGCAGTGTGGCAAGTTGATTCCCAGGTGCTGCCAGGACATGGAAGTGAGTTCTTTTTTGCAGTGTAGATATTAACATTAGGTGGATGTTCCTTGGTGTGCCACATTTTGACTTTCAGGAATTAAAACACAAGCCTAGAAGGATCTGTGTGTAATGCACTGTGTTTTGACCTTCACACGCTTGGTTGGTAACCAATATAGTGTGCGTAGTTGTGTTGGGGTTATGTGCTGTCTGGCGCAGGATTATGACTGTTGCGATTTGGACCATTTGCTGTCTCTTTATCAGTTATGCTGAGAAGCCATGGAACATGGCATAAGAGGACTGGAGCAATCACAACTCATAATTTCTTGTGGTAGGCTACTGCCTGGAAGTATGGACCAGATGTATTTTTGCGACCAGTATGGTAATTTGCAAATCGGCCTATGTATTAATAGGTCGTTTTGCTAACTACTGATTTGTAGTGGGTCACAATTCGACCTACCTCATGAATATTAATGAGGTAGGTCGCAAATTGTGACCCAGTTGAAATCGCAGCCATCTCAGGGATGGTGGCCTGCTAAGGTCAGCAGACCACCTTGTCTGTGATTTTTTTTCAATAAAGCATTTTTTTTCTTTAAACGCAGCCTGTTTTCCTTGAAGCAAAAGAGGATGTGTTTAAACACTACAAATTAAAAGTGTAATTTAAATTTTTTTAAGAGTAGGCAATGGTCCACTTGACCACTGCCTAAAAAAAATATATTACCCACATTCACAAAAGGGAAAGGGTCCTTTGGAGACCCCTTCATGTTTTCGAACAGGTTACCACCTCCTTTGAGGTGTCATTAAAAATATGAATGTTTGGCAACCATATTTCGGTTGCAAAACATACATACCACTACGATTCGGAACTTGGAAGTGACTCTCCAAACACGCCCTTCAAAATCCCAAATCAGTATTTAGTCACAAACCAAATTGCGATTTGGTAACAAGTTACTGAATCACCATTTGGGTTTTTGTACATTTGAAAAATATTTTTTGCGGTCGCAAACGGCACAATTCTTGCGACCTCAACTATGCTCGGTACATCAAGCCCCAGGTATCATGTGTGAAGGTGAAAGAAGCCAGTTTGGACTGATGTGTGATTCTTGAGTTAGGTCTGATTTAATTATTACACTTAGCCTATTCATAAATTTGTAATAGGGGTGGGCATGGCCCGTGTTTTTTGGCAAGGACAGTGGCAAAAGAGCAATGGTGTGTCAGACAAGGATGCCTCTTTTCTTGGTCTTCAGTTTGAGGTGGTTTCTGATCATTCACAGGATACTCCTATAGAGGTAGTAGTGGAATAGGTGGCTATTAGAAAGTGGGGTTGGGATAACCTGATGGTTATTCATGTGTCCTCTGAACAGCTGGTACATGACATATCAAAGCAGCAGATACATTAGTGGGGTGCCAGCTACTGAACAGAGTGATGAGTGCGGAACCCTCTGGGGCTCTACTTGTTTATGGGCTGCATTTGGAGCCAAAGTGGCACATCTTTGATTGAGTGCAGACCCCTCTATTCTGAATTTGTTCAGTTCGGTGTGCATGAAGTTATGTTCACTGTGTCAAATGGAGCTGATTAGGTAGGCTGAGGATCCCTGGCAGTGCTTAGTTTGTAGAAAATGTAAGTGCCAGGGCTCTTCTCTGAAGTTAACTTCAGCCTGCCCCACCCATACCCCCTGGTGGCGCTACATTGACATTACCAACACAACAACCAATCATTGCACTCCTACAAGTGTTACAATGCAGAATATTCCAGGCCACTAAAAGCTATAATAATGGTGTGAGTGACACAGTTTATTCTTTTTTTTAATGTATATTGACCTATTAAACACTGCTGTTGTGCATATCTCAAAATTAGACAGACAGTGCCACCATGTGGTGCACTGTCACTTGAGTCAGTGCTGACAATTAAGGGCTGGTGCTGAGCACCGGAAACCACAGGCTCAAATTAAGCACTAACAGTGATGCTGTTTTCATCTATAGTTTTATGTGATCCCAGGAGCAGATGCACGAGAGAGAGACGTGGCTGCGGTGCTAGAAGCTCCAATATGATAATCTGAGTATGCGACTGGAGCCGAGCCAGGCATCTACGTTCTAATAGTAACACAATATCCTATTTGCCCAAGCTGGATGCAGGGATAATTGGATTGAATCAACGTTAGATGCCCTCGCATTTAGTTCACATGGCTATTTTAATTGCAGGAAACTGTTTTCTACTACAGAACAGAATTAGATGCACGGTTTCCTATTTCTATATAAATTATCTCAAAGGCCACATGCAGCGAATGAACTGATTACCACTAATGCATGCTTGGTTCAAATCATCCGTGCTTTAGGGCCAGGAGCCTAGGGCTCTTGGAGGCTGTGTGCATGTCTCACCTTTCCTCGCGGGGGTTCATTAGTAAATCTTCGGTTATCATAATTGTTCTGATACGAGATCTGCTCCAGCAGCAGTTTTGGAAGGCGCGAAGCTGTCCTTGGAGTAGCAAGAGGAACTATAAATAAACAATGCAAGAAAAAAAATGGACATTAGTATGTTGGACATCGTTAAATAATGGAGAAATTCGACTCCTGTTATGAAAATATAGACAATTAAAGTGTTGAGAGGCGGCATGAAGCAGTCATTGATTGGCACCTAATTATACGGGCCGGAGAACATGTTTCCTTGTTTGCACCTTCCCGGGCCTCATTCATGTTAATAACACAGGGAGTGGCGAGCGCGCGGGGAATAGCTGAAACCGGAAGTAAGTGCTAGCTAAGCCCTTCACAGCAGGATTTACCTCTCCTACCAAGTAACCAATAGTGGTTGCACCTGGGGTGCAGCAGGTGCAGTGGCACTGGGGCCCAATGGCCGAGAGCCCCACTGAACCCTGATTATCTCTGTTTTACTACACCCACAACAATATGGGGCAGTACCAGTGGATGGCCATATGTGGTGCTGGGCTTACTACAGCTGTTTTATTTAGTAGTAACTTACACCTCGGATTTTGTAAACAGCTAAAGCTTGTAAACTTACTCAAAGGTGTAAATTACCCAAAACCTCTAAGTAACCTTGTGAATCAAGTTAATTGCTGTTAATTAGGAAAGGTACATAGGATAGCTATATTTAGGATTGGCATGTCAGATCCAAAATATAACAATTAATCATCAAAAGTTTAATACTAGGAGAGAAAGTACCATGGTTATTCCATTAATGACAAATATTAAATCTCATTATACAGAAATGCCTAAGACTGTACAGTAATTATGCATTCTCAGTAGTTCCATTGTAAAGCATGCCTAGGTACAGTGAAACAGTTGTGTGATCAAGGTTTGAAAGGGACATGAAACACAAACATCAAATCACAGTTAGCAGTCTATGGAATGCCAATATTGACCGAGCCGAACAGAAAGCTTTGAAAGCGGGCCTTCACCGCTGTTTTTGCATAAACCCACATAAATAAATAAAACTGATTACATTCTTAGGCTTAATGTTGATGAGATGATTGAAAGTATGCTCCAAAGCCATGTGTGTCTGCCGGTGGGGGAAGTATTAAAGATCGTGTGCTGACAGCCCTAATGCCTTTATATGCTGCAGGCATTCACTTCTTTAACTGCCCTACATTATGCACCCATATCTTCTGCTTAGGTGGACAATTGCCAGGTGGTCAATTAGGACTTCGTCAAGCTATCAGCAGAGAGAAATAATGCTAAGTTTACAAGTTCAGCAGAATAACGAGAGACATACAGCCCACCAAGTTGTTTAAATGCAGTTGTAGCCACTGGCATTAACTTTTCATAAAACGCAAATGGCATTACAGGGGACAGGAGGGAGAGACAGAATGACAGTGCTGATAAATCCATGTGCAGGAGGGCTATAATGACAAAACACACAAGATGATGGACGGAATGTTGCACAATGGCAAAACATTCACCCCCAGTCACAGATCTGGGTTTAATCCATCGTTATTTTGCTCACCAAGCCACCCCAGTTCAGACATGGCCATATGCTAATCAGTCTTGACCCTGTGCCTCATGGGAACAGTCCAGCCCGAACTGCCAAGCCATGTCTTCCCTGTTGTTTTTGCATTTGTCACCCCTAGTGGGCTGGGTATGCTCAGACGTGAGTCATGTGCTCTCCATGCCACTGGAATCAAGATATTCAGGCTGATGAGGGCCGAAAGCCTGAAACCGGTCCTTGGATGCTGGTTTCCAGTACAGGGAGGACCTGGCTTGGCAGTTTGGCCTGGACTGTTCCCATGGGGCACAGGGTCAAGACTGATTTGCATTTGGCTGGGTTCAAACGGGAATGGCACGGTAAGCAAAATAAACGATGGATTTATGCCCAGATCTCTGTACTGGGGTGAATGTATGACATTCTTCTGCATTCTGTCCATCACCTGTTGTTTTTGCATTGGCCTATAATGACACACAGATCTGATATATCCTTTTCTACTTTCGTTTTTGCTATTTTGGATTACTGTGAAAACCAGTTATTATTGTTACTGTTACCCACTGCAATGCTTTTCATTGTGTAAGCATAAACTTACAAATGTTTTGTGGTACTAATATTAGAATATAAGATTGTGTAAAAAAGATGAATCTCAGAGAACCAAATATCCCTGTGAAGTATATATTATGAGAAGAAGTAAGGAAAAAAAATCCCACTTTTATGTTGGTGAAAGAAGACGATGGTGTAGTACTCCATAGCATTGGCCAAAATGTAACCATAGTTTTCCAACTTAAAATATCATAACAGGTGAGTCTGTAGAGCGGGAGATGACTCCAAATGAGGTATCTTGGTGTTAGTGAGAGACAACAGATGTCTATTGTTACTCAATGGTACTAAGGCTATCAACCTTTTGAAGATGAAAGGTTGAGTGGGCACCCTGACATATTAACCTTCAGCCATGGGGTATAATACAGATCCCTGCAGTGGTGCATTTTTCATTGAAACATCAGTCTGACTAAAATGGAATACTATAGTTTTGATATGATGTTTTTGGACCTTTATTATGAGTGGCCTGATAATTTCAATGGGGAAGGTATTGGTTTGTGTGGGAAGACCATTGCTTCACATTTAAACTGGAGATTTCATCCAGTTCAACCAGGCAACGTCTTCGGGAGGGATACTGGGGAAAAGCTACAAATATTCAGTCCGATTTCAAAATCTTATTCCTTAAAAACTCCTAACTGCCATTATTTCCCTGTCCCCAAATCTACTGGGACCCCGGTAATTGTAATTCTGGTGTAGGCAATTGACGGCAGTCATCATAGATCCAGCGTAATGAGGGTGTTGTTTTATTTTATTGTACTGTGTTCCATGTTCTGTGCATGCGATCCAGCTCCTCCTCCACATCGGTGATTCAATCATGGAATTCCGACAGTGAACATTGGAGCTGGACAAAAGCAGAAGGGTTTCTTTCCCCTTCCTCCTTGCTGCCTACCAGTGTTTAGTCAATAAAGAAGTTTTCCTACGTTCACAGTGTCCGGCTCGACTTTACAGGTGGTGACGAGCGAAACACTGGTGAACCCACATTTAATGGAAACTACGAACATTGATGTTCATCCGGATTAAGTTCTCAAGATTGTTGGTGTTTAGTCGTCAAAGAAGAGGAATAAATAAGCAGATCCAAATCCTTGGTCTGTCTCCCTGGGCACTGTATTTACTGGATATCCAGTTATTTTAATCAATAAAGGTACTGAGCATGTTACTTGGGTTCTTTACTTGTTTTTATTCCAATATTTTCATAAACGATGTTGTATTCACATCAGTCTTTTTAAACTTTTCAACATTTTGTGCTTGTAATGTATTCCATTTCATGCATCACATTATAAATTCAATAATCCCAATGCATTTCGGCGTCTCGCACCTTCGTCAGGGGATAAATCTGTGAAAATAACAATGATTCCATGACTTCTGTGCATACGAATTGCCACCACTGGGTCATATAATTCTACATCTCTACATCAACTATTTATGTCTAGTTCAAAACAATTCTTAACATGAACTATCTTAATTAAAAATCATGTACTGAATTCTCATATTCCTTAACTTTGGTAACTGCACGTATATTATACACATAAACAGATGAATTTTTAGTAACACGTGGTTTCTCTTGCACTCGGGTTTGTACCGAACTCAAAACAACAGTGGTTACTGTGGTGCCTCGTCAGTTTCAAAACTCTCTCAAACGATGAAATTATATGCTGTCTACTCGTAACTGTATCTAATGGTGTTACCTGCTCTGTATTAAATTCCGCCTGCCGCTCTTCGCGTGTGCAACGTTAAAGCTGTGCTTACCGAATTCGTCTTCTCGACGCTGTTGCTGTGTCTCGCGTACTAAGGCTACTGCCTAAGCCGTGCGTGCGTGTACGCGTGTCGGCGTCATAATGTAGTGAAAACCGGACTATTCGGAAACGAGAGCGCTGTTCTTAAAGTGGTATTGACTAGAAAGATAAAGTGTTCTCAATCTACCAGTGCTTTATAGATACTCTGAAATGAACAAAACCAATAAATGTGTGCACGCTACCATGTTTAGATGAGTTACAAGAATATGATTCCACATAATGTAATTAATAAACGCCGTCAAGCTTATACCACATAAAATTATGTACAGCATGATCATGACCAATTATAAGTAACACAAATATTCAATTCTTTCATTCAATCCTTTGGGTTTCATGGTTTCCAGGTGATAAATCCAGTAATTTTCTCGTTTTAAGAGAGTTTTTTTATTGTCTGTACAAGATTTTCTTTCAACTACCTCTAGAATGCAAGCTTTTAATTCATCTATTCTATGTTGGGCTTCAATGACATGCGTGGCTATGGTGGATTTCAACATTTTGGTCCGTATGTTGCTTTTGTGTTCATTCAGTCTAATCTTTAATTTCCTCTCAGTTTGTCCTACATAGTTCTCGCCACATGGACATTTAAGAAGGTAAATGATATTTGTAGTGTTGCACGTTCCATTTACTTTCAGTATGATTTCTTTGCCCGTGATGGGGTGTGGAATGCTGTTCCCTTTATAAATATTTTCACAATTGTGACAGTTCAAGCATGGTTGTGTACCCCTATATCTCACAATCAGTGCTTTCGTGTAGGTAGATTTTAATAGTTCTCCTATATTTTTGGACCTGGTGTATGCAAAATGAGGTTCTGTAACAAACGTATCTTTGAAATCTGGTTCTGCCGCCAATAAGGGCCAGTGTTTTTTTATGATTTTTTTGAATTGATGGCTCTTGGTTGAATATTTGCTTACACAGGTAATTCTTTGCTCTGTTTTTTTAGGTTGTGGTTTGAACAGATCTTCTCTTTTGATATTCTGAAATCTGTGTTGAGCTTGTTGTAGTATGTTATCTGGGTATCCTCTTTTCTTGAATCTTTTGATCATATCATTAGTTTGTATTTCCAGTTGTTGTGGTTCCGAGACTACTCTTTTGACCCTCATAAGTTGAGAATAGGGTAAATGTTTCCTCAGAGGAGGGGGATGATAACTCTCGAATCTTAAGATGTTTTTTCTGTCTGTATTTTTTCTGAATAGATTAGTTGCAAAGCCCGTGGGCGTGTTTGTTATTTCTACATCCAGAAAATGTATCTTGTCTTTTTTAATTTCCCATGTGAATTGAATCCTGGTGTCAAAAAAATTAAGCTCTGCTATCTGTTTGGTGAGTGTTGCTTGTGCTCCTTCCCATGCGATGAAGATATCGTCTATAAAGCGTACATATAGACGAATATGTCTGTTCTAATCTTCTTTCTGTAAGATATGTGCTCATAATATGTCCTGTCCAATATCACTAGGGCTCCCCCTTAGTCTGCTTTTTGACATACAATGTTTTCATTGTTGCTGATAGACTTTATTATTCCACGTCCCTAGTGATATTGGACATGACATATTATGAGATGCAGGTTAAAGAACACCTGGAGGATGAAAACTTATATATGAAGTTAGACTCGAATCCCACCCAAGAAATACAAAACACTTTACAAACGATCCTAAAGAAAGCAGTAGATGCAGGAGTCATACAAGATCAAGTGAAGAAATATCCTGCACAAAATTATCCGAAAGCTCCTAACTTTTACATGACACCAAAAGTTCACAAGATCTGCAACAACCACCTTGCCGACCCATCGTGTCCACTAGAAACAGCATACATGAGCCTATTGGTAAATTTCTAGACAAATATTTACAACCACTGGTTATTTCAGCCCAATCCTACATCAAAGACACCACAGATTTTCTACAGAAATTATCTAACATTCAAATTTCAGATCACCAACAAATTCTCATGGCAACAGTAGATGTTAAAGCTTTATACACCTCCATACCACACAATCAAGGCCTAGAGGCGGTAGAGAAAGCACTATTGGAAAGTGACTATGAGCAAGATATGAGAATATTTTTGATGGAACTGTTACAATTTACTTTAATGCACAGCTACTTTGCTTATCAGGACGAATGGTATCTACAAAAAAGCGGTACATCAATGGGAAATCCGGCTGCACCAACATATGCCAAAATGTTTTTGAAAGAATTTGAGGAAGCACATATCTTACAGAAAGAAGATTGGAACAGACATATTCGTCTATATGTACGCTTTATAGACGATATCTTCATCGCATGGGAAGGAACACAAGCAACACTCACCAAACAGATAGCAGAGCTTAATTCTATTGACATCAGGATTCGATTCACATGGGAAATTAAAAAAGACAAGATACATTTTCTGGATGTAGAAATAACAAACACGCCCACGGGCTTTGCAACTAATCTATTCAGAAAAAGTACAGACAGAAATAACATCTTAAGATTCGAGAGTTATCATCCCCCTCCTCTGAGGAAACATTTACTCTATTCTCAACTTATGAGGGTCAAAAGAGGAGTCTCGGAACCACAACAACTGGAAATACAAACTAATGATATGATCAAAAGGTTCAAGAAAAGAGGATACCCAGATAACATACTACAACAAGCTCAACACAGAATTCAGAATATCAAAAGAAAAAGATCTGTTCAAACCACAACCTAAAAAAACAGAGCAAAGAATGCAAAATTTCCTAGCTAATGTGCAGGAAAGTTTCAATTCTATTAAGGAGGCGTAGGTGAGGATTAGGCTTTATCTTTCATCACTTTTATTCTCCAGCAGCCTTTCAAAGGTATCAACACAGTAAATAAAACTTCATTTCCCATGAACACAGGGAAAAATGAACATGAAAAGTGTCCAACATCATCAGCCAATCATATAACAGGATGCCTCATATGCTCCTCTGCTGGCGCTCTATCCTCCTCTTTCTTCCTGCGACCCCTCATGGCAGTCTTCTAAACTATTCCTGCTTGCCCATATCCAAACCTAAGGTAAAGGAACAGCAGTCAGATCGGGAGCACCAACTCCGTGAACAAAGACCCTCACAATGGCATTAATCATTCAGCAATAATAAAATACAACAAACAGTATCAGAAATTCCAGATGCATCATAAAAGAGTTACCCACCGTACCAACGAAGTTTTCTGGGAGGGCAAGAAACGCCGGGTGGGCTAATCCTCGCCTCCGCCTCCTTAATAGAATTGAAACTTTCCTGCACGTTAGCTAGGAAATTTTGCATTCTATGTCAGGAGCGGAGGCTTCTGATTAGGCTAGTTTAAAGCTTATCCACCACCAAAGAACCTAGGGAGACCACGGGCTTAAAGTTAAACCTCTTGAAGGTGGAATCAGAGGACCAGTCCGCCGCATTCAGGATGTCCTCCAGCCGTGCTCACAGGCTAAAAGCCTTGGATGCCATTGCACCCCTCACCGAGTGAGCCCCAAAACGAGAAACATCTATACCCGCTTCCTGCATAATCCACCGGATCCACCTGGCAATAGTAGGGGATGAAACCGCCCCATGTGGTTTCGTGAGCGCAATAAATAATTGCTTCACACCCTGTGGGCGTACATCTATTGTCGCAACCTCATAGGCTTTAAGCGCTCGAACCACGCACAACTTTGGGACGTTAGGAAAAGCCGGATACGAGACCAAACAAAAATTGCACTTAGTACGTCTAGAAATATTGAAGGTCACTCCCTCTGGGGTAAAAACCCTACCCGTGAGAACTCGAGCCCTCACGTCCGAAACTCGTCTGCAAGAAATTAAACATAACAACATCGCTAGTTTTGCTGAGATCTGTTTCCTGGACAAGTACTTGTTTGAAGGCCACGACCTAAATAGGTTCAGGACCTTGTTCACGTCCCATTAAACAGAGTAGCGCTGTTCAGGGGGAACCGAGAGCCTAATGCCCCTCAAAAGCTTGCAGACCAAAGGATGCTCTCCAATCGAACAATTATCTATAGGCACATGGCCCGCCGAAATGGCGGAGCGAAAGGTATTAATCCAACGATAAGCTAAGCCCTCCTTCACCAACGAGGCTAAGAAATTAAGGACATGGACAACATCGGCCCCCACCGGATCCAATTGTCGTCGCAGACACCAACAGCCCCAGCAGGACCAAGCTGATCGGTATCTCTTGTTAGTGCTGGCAGCCCAGGATTTCTCAAGTAACGCGGCAGCGTCCTGCGAAAGGCCTGGGACTTGCCAGCGTCGCCTGTAACCCGCCAAGCCATCAGGCGCAGGCTGCCCATGGACAGAAGATGGTGAGGATTCCCCTGAGGGTCTTTGAGGAGATCGGGACGCTGGGGTAGAGGGATTGGAAAAGCCCAGCAAAGTTCCATCAGAACTGGAAACCAGGCTTGTGACCTCCATATCGGGGTAACCACCACCAGGTCCGCCCGCTGTCTCCTCACTTGGGTCGACAGCCTCATGATCATTGCAAAGGGAGGAAACGCGTACCCCTGCTCCTTGCTCCAGTCCTGTAAGAACGCATCCACTGCCAGTGCCCCTGGATCCGGACGCCAGCTGTAATAGCGGTTCAGTTGTGCGTCCAACCATGAGGCAAAAAGGTCCACTGAGAACGGACCCCACCGGTCCTGAATCCCCTTGAAGACCTGGGGATGAAGCTGCCATAAACTAGTATCCTTCCAATGGCGTGAGCACCAATCCGCCACTTGATTGGACGTCCCCGGCAGATGTTCCACGGACAGGGATATCTGATTGGCCAGACAATACTCCCAAAGATTGCGCGCGAGATTGGTCAGCGCTTTGGAGCGAGTCCCTCCGAGATGGTTGATGTAACGTACTGCCGCCACATTGTCCATCTTGAGGAGGACGCAACTCTGGATCCTGTCCTTCGTCCAGCACTCCACCGCAAAAGAGCCCGCCATCAGCTCCAGACAATTGATATGAATTGCCTGTTCTGAAGACGACCATCTTCCGCCTGCAGACACGTCGCCGCAGCGAGCGCCCCAACCTGATCCGCTGGCGTCTGATTCGATGATCAGGTCTGGTTTGGAGCCAAATATGGCTCGGCCGTTCCACGCCTCCATGTGGTAGACCCACCACTGTAACTCCGTCCTGGCCTCGTCCGTGAGGGGAACGACCTGCAAATAGGTGAGACCCTTCCGCAAGTGGAAGGTTTTAAGACGTTGAAGGGCCCTGTAGTGTAGAGGCCCCGTGAATATCACTTGGATCGAGGACGACAGAAGGCCCACCACCCTGGCCAGATGGCGTAACTGAATCGTGGGCCTCGTGAGAGTGCGCCGCAGCTCGTGTCGGATCTTGGACAACTTCCGTGAGGGCAAGGATAAATTGGCCTCCACTGAGTCGATCACAAACCCCAGAAACTGCATCCTCTGGGCCGGACGGAGATCGGACTTGGCTTCGTTGAGCACAAACCCCAGCGATTCCAGAAGGGTCACCGCCGTCCGCAACTGGGTCCCCAACCTGCGCGGACCCTGACACATTAACAGTATGCCGTCCAGGTAGATTATCAACCGCAGGCCCTCCGAGCGAAGGCGCTCCACCACTGGCTTCATCACCTTGGTGAAGCACCAAGGGGCGGACGACAGTCTGAAAGGAAGGGAGGTGAATTCGAAAGTCCGGGAGCCCCATTGAAACTGCAAAAAGCGTCTGTGTGGTGCGAAGATCGGGATCGTCAGGTAGGCATCCTTCAGGTCCAGGCGGACCATCCAGTCCCCTTCCTGAAGTTGATCCCGCAGGAGGTGAATGCCCTCCATTTTGAAGTGGCGATAAACAAGCCACCCATTGAATTCTTTGAGGTTTATCACCGGCCGATATCCCCCATCCTGCTTCTCCACAAGGAATAGGTTTCTGAGGAACCCCCGTGGGTGTAGAGTAGAAGGAGCAATCGCTCCTTTCCTCAGTAGTTCCGAAACTTCGTGGTCTATTAGAACCCTCTGCTCTCTGGTAAAGACTATAGGGCTGGGCCGACGGGGTTGCCAGGGTTGGCCTGAGAACTCTATTCGGAACCCAAACGTCAGAGGTAAGCAAAGACCAATTGTGAAGAAAACATTGGAGTCTACCCCCAACCGCACACCGTGCACCCCTTGTATTCTCACCTCTCTGGTTGTTGTATCCGCCGTCTCCTCTGCCTCTGCCACCGCGGCGACGGGGGAAACCTCTGGTCTGGTAAAAGTTCCCGAATTTGTCGGGATCTTGATATTGTCCTCGCTGGGACTCGCCTTGCCTGAAGGAGGCTCTATTCTGGGACCTGCCAGCCGAGCGCACCCTGCCACGACTGGCTGCTCCAAAAACACGTGGGGTAAATATCCGCTTGATTGACGTCTGGGCTTTGTCCAGGGAATTGAAAGTGTTCACAAATTTACCGAGCTCCTTAACGAAGGGATCTCCGAAGAGGTTCCAGTCCGCAATCGGTCCCGCCTCCGTAGTGGCCAATTCGCCTAATTTGGGGTCTATTTTAATAAGAATGGACCGACGTCTCTTAGTAGAGATCGCCACATTAGCATTGCCCAGGAAAATAATCGCTCTTTGTGCCCAACCCGAAAGCGTCTCCGGAGAGATCAGGGCACCCGAGGCCTTGGCATCCTCTGCCATATCTAGGATTTTCGCCAAAGGCCCCGCCGTATCCAACAACTTGTCTTGGCACGCTCGCCAAGAGCGATCAATGCCTTTTTTCGGGTCTTTGACAAATTTCGTCAAAAAGGTAGACATCTTGGCGTCAATCTCCGGTGTGACCGCGACCTTACCCTCCAAGGAGGGACGCGGGCACTCTGCTCGCAGGCAACTACGAACCTCCTGATCAAGGGACTTGCGTAACCTAGAGGACATATAGGCTGCCACCTTAGGGGCTGGAACCCACTGGGAGGAACGCGGATGCAAGAGGTCATCCGGGTTAAGCATATCCCCGCTTGGTTCCTCAGGAGCGGGTTGACTGGGGTGTGAGGGGCGCCATGAGCGCTCTCGTTCACCATCACCATCCCCATCCGACATCTGGGGGGACTCATCGGGGTCAACAGTAGCGACGTCATCGGAACCCCCCGAAGGGCCCGCCTGACTCTCCTCCGGTTTACTCGGCGGTTCCACGTTTTTAGCGTCCAAGAACGCCCTTTTGAGTCTCGCAAAAGCGTCCGAGTCTACCCCAGCATCCGCCGAACGTTTCCTCTTAGGCTCTACTGACGCAGCGGTGGATTGGCCTGGAGGTAGGGGAGTGCTAGGCCCCGGGAGGTCTTCCCTCTGAGAGAGGGGTTTACATTGCGCTTGGAGTAAGTCTATCTTCTTCTCCAAAGGCTCCACCACCCTGGTCACTGCCTTTAGGATAGAGGAGTCCATCACCTGACAGAAGTGATCATCCACCGGTAGGTACATGATCTCTTCTGACTCCTCATAATAGTCCTCATATTCCATCATGGGATCGCAGAACAACCACTCTGCACCAGAAAAGGGGAGTCAATAAAGGGCAGAACCCTGTAATTGGAAGCCCCACGTGGGAAGGCACAGTCAGTAGCCTTGGGACCTTGCACCCTCTCAATTCCGAGGGAAAAACGTGATCCTGCCTGGGCCGGTCCCTGAAAGCACTGTGGAATGGTCTTACCCACCGCGCGGGTGTTCAGGCTCCAGACAGGGGCTCCGATACCCAACAAAGCCCAGCGCGACAATTTCGCGGCAAGAAACACCGTCTTTCCCCGCAGCGCGCGCGCGCGTCTAAACCGCTCTATGTATGCAATGGAGGAATTCGACGACGCGCCGCCGCCCGGGGGGTAGAGCTCTCACCGGAGCTGTAGCGCAAGGGCGCGCGGTCCCCTAGCGGCGGGAGGCCGCACTGCGCTCGGAGCTTACTGAGAGGAAAAAACGCGAAAGGAGCGAGAGCCGCTCCCGCGGCGATAACCGACACCAAAACGCTGCCTGCAAACGCGCAGCCCTGCCACAGGTGTCTACAAACGCCAAATACAAAAACTAAGCCGCCAAACACAGCAAACTTTAATACCACAGAAGGAAAGAAAAGTCACTTATCTGCATGCTGCTGGAGCAGCGAAGAAAGAGGAGGATAGAGCGCCAGCAGAGGAGGATATGAGGCGTCCTGTTATATGATTGGCTGATGATGTTGGACACTTTTCATGTTCATTTTTCCCTGTGTTCATGGGAAATGAAGTTTTATTTACTGTGTTGATACCTTTGAAAGGCTGCTGGAGAATAAAAGTGATGAAAGATAAAACCTAATCAGAAGCCTCTGCTCCTGACATAGAATTACCTGTGTAAGCAAATATTCAACCAAGAGCCATCAATTAAAAAAAATCATAAAAAAACACCGGCCCTTATTGGCGGCAGAACCAGATTTCAAAGATACGTTTGTTACAGAACCTCTTTTTGCATACACCAGGTCCAAAAATATAGGAGAACTATTAAAATCTACCTACACGAAAGCACCGATTGTGAGATATAGGGGTACACAACCATGCTTGAACTGTCACAATTGTGAAAATATTTATAAAGAGAACAGCATTCCACACCCCATCACGGGCAAAGAAATCATACTGAAAGTAAATGGAACGTGCAACACTACAAATATCATTTACCTTCTTAAATGTCCATGTGGCAAGAACTATGTAGGACAAACTGAGAGGAAATTAAAGATTAGACTGAATGAACACAAAAGCAACATACGGACCAAAATGTTGAAATCCATCATAGCCACGCATTTCATTGAAGCCCAACATAGGATAGATGAATTAAAAGCTTGCATTCTAGAGGTAGTTGAAAGAAAATCTGGTACAGACAATAAAAAAACTCTCTTAAAACGAGAAAATTACTGGATTTATCACCTGGAAACCATGAAACCCAAAGGACTGAATGAAAGAATTGAATTTTTGTGTTACTTATAATTGATCAGGACCCGAAAACAGAATACTAAGAAAAAATCAGCTCCATGGTACAATCAAGAATTAAAAATAGCACAGGGGGAGCTCCGTAGAGCAGAACGCAGATGGAGAAAAAACTATAGCATGGAAGAGCGGGGTAAATATAAAAGGGCTATAAGTACCTATCATGCACGAATTAAATCAACAAAAAGGAAATTTTACGAATCTGCCATAGTCGCTGCTAAAAACAAACAAAAATGTATTTTCAACATTGTAAATGATTTTAATAAACCCATATTTTTAACACAGGAAATTCCACCCTCAAAAGACCTCTGCGAAAATATAGCTGATTATTTTGAGGACAAAGTACAGGGTCTAACTAAAGATTTTGAAATTCCCTCTCTGGAACCCAGTAGAGAAAGTGGAAGTGCTGATGAAACTATGAACCAGTTAGCAACCTTCCACCCAATTAGTCTGGAAGAAACAAAGCAGACAATCTTAACCACAAAATCTGGGTCCCCATTTGACCCCTGTCCCATAAGACTCCTGCATCTCATGGTAGATGAAGTAAACCCTATGATTAACGAAATCGTAAATCATTCACTTTCCACGGCCAATGTGCCACTGGAATGGAAACTTGCGGCAGTGAAACCCTTACAGAAAAAAACCCTCCCTGACCCTGCGACCCTCTCCAATCTGCGACCTATCTCACTTCTCCCAGCATTATGTAAGATTGCTGAATCACTGGTTAACAAACAGCTGACCAGGTTTTTAGAAGTCAACGAGATATGGCATCCCAATCAGGCGGGGTTTAGAGCCCAGCATTCAACAGAATCGGCTCTACTGTATACGACAGACACCATTCGTACTGCCCTAGACCAAGGAAAGAAGGCCGTCCTGATTTTATTAGATCTGTCGGCGGCCTTCGACACGGTCTCCCATGCCATCCTAGTAGATCGGCTAAAAACATCTGGCGTGAAGGGGACGGTACTAGAGTGGCTGGAAAACTACCTAAGGGACAGGAGACAGGTGGTAACCCTGGGGGAATTTACCTCCACGGAAAAACATCAGACGATGGGAGTACCCCAGGGGTCCAGCCTTAGTCCGACATTATTTAATGTCTATACTGCGCCCCTGATTAAACTAATATCATCTTGTGGCATAGATGTAGTAGCATATGCCGATGATACTCAGTTAATACTGGTTACGGATAGAGACAACCAGTCATGGGAAGAAACATTCAAGGAATGTTTAACTGCCACCTTCGATTGGATGCGGAAGAATCACCTAAAATGTAATACAGGAAAAACAGAGATCATTCCGCTAGGCCCTAATAATGATTTTATTCCCAGACAATGGTGGCCAGAAAGGGCAGAAATACCGCCTCATAACACCATAGTTGCTCGGAACCTGGGGGTCACGTTTGATTCCAATCTTGCCTTCAAGCAGCAGGCAATAAAAGTGGCAGGAATGTGCTTTGGCTTAATTAAAAGTCTGAGGAAATTCTTTGACATACTCCCATTGGAGGCGAGGAAAACTGTTGCTGTAGCGCTGGTAACGTCGCGCTTAGATTATTGCAACAGTTTGTATGCTGGCACAAATAAAGAAGTAACTTACAGGCTTCAGTTAGTGCAAAGCGCTGCTGCCAGATTGGTGCTAAAATGGCCAAAAAGATCGTCAGCCTCAGGGGCATTAAAAGTTCTTCACTGGCTTCCCATTGTAAAAAGGATCCTGTTCAAAGTTCTGATTATAACATTTCGAGCAATGCACAAAATAGGACCACTATATCTACAGAAAAAATTCAAGAGATACTGCCCAACCAGAAGCCTACGATCATCAAATTCCAATACTTTGGTGGTTCCTAGGTTTCGTCTAAAAACCCGTGGAGGAAAGTCCCTGGCAGTACTGGGTGCAAAGGCCTGGAATATTCTGCCCCCTGCCCTGAGGACTCTGGATAAAGAAACAGAATTCCGCAAAGAATTAAAAACTTGGATATTCAAACTGCAAGATAGCATGGCCAGAACTCTAGTTTGATGCATGCCTTTGTTTTGGTCCAACTCTGAGTCACTATGTCATCTGGTATTTTGCCGGAGGTAGCGCCTAGATGCTCCATTGGAGCGATTGCTGCGCGATATAAATAAAATTTTACATTACATTACATCATGATCATGCTGGACATATTTTATGTGGTATAAGCTTGACGGCGTTTATTAATTACATTATGTGGAATCATATTCTTGTAACTCATCTAAACATGGTAGCGTGCACACATTTATTGGTTTTGTTCATTTCAGAGTATCTATAAAGCACTGGTAGATTGAGAATACTTTATTTTTCTAGTCAATACCACTTTAAGAACAGCGCACTCGTTTCCGAATAGTCTGTTTTTCACTACATTATCACGCGTACACGCACGCACGGCTTAGGCAGTAGCCTTAGAACGCGAGACACAGCAACAGCGTCGACAAGACGAACTCGGTAAGCACAGTTTTAACGTTGCACGCGCGAAGAGCGGCAGGCGGAATTTAATACAGAGAAGGTAACACCATTAGATACAGTTACGAGTAGACAGCATATAATTTCATCGTTTGAGAGAGTTTAGAAACTGACGAGGCACCACAGTAACCACTGTTGTTTTGAGTTCGGTATAAACCCGAGTGCAAGAGAAACAATGTGTTACTAAAAATTCATCTGTTTTTGTGTAAAATATACGTGCAGTTACCAAAGTTAAGGAATATGAGAATTCAGTACATGATTTTTAATTAAGATAGTTCATGTTAAGAATTGTTTTGAACTAGACATAAATAGTTGATGTAGAGATGTAGAATTATATGACCCAGTGGTGGTAATTCGTATGCACAGAAGTCATGGAATCATTGTTATTTTCACAGATTTATCCCCTGACGAAGGCGCGAGACGCCGAAATGCATTGGGATTATTGAATTTATAATGTGATGCATGAAATGGAATACATTACAAGCACACAAAGTTGAAAAGTTTAAACAGACTGATGTGAACACAACATCGTTTATGAAAATATTGGAATAAAAACAAGCAAAGAACCCAAGTAACATGCTCAGTACCTTTATTGATTAAAATAACTGGATATCCAGTAAATACAGTGCCCAGGGAGACAGACCAAGGATTTGGATCTGCTTATTTAGGATTATTGTTACTCACACTCCAGAGCGGGGAGTGATACCAGGGAGCACTTAAAAACGTTAAGAATTGTAAAACTCGCGCTGTGCACGACTATCACCCATTTATATAAATTATTGGAACCCGACATCCACCCAGAAGGATTTTCTGGTGAGAAAATTGTCATGGTTGGCTATAGATCGCTAGTTTTCACATTCAAAGACCAATAGTCTGTTGGTAAGCTGTATGTCGCAAAAAGGACCCGCAGTTTTAGGCTGGAAGGATGAGGGAAATATAGACATTATTTTGAATCCCAACTGCCCTGACCATGTAATGGTTTTAAATGACCTTGATTTGCTTCGTATTGAGATTTTGAAGAAGTTCCCTAAAGTCTTTACTGGAGGTATTGGACATCTAATTGACTTTGAGCATCGCATTGTGTTAAACCTGATGCATGTCCTAAAATACATAAAACAAGACATATTCCTGTTTTGTTAAGGAAGGATGAAGAAAAAGAATTAGAGTTAGTTAAAGCTAACATTATTGAGCCTATTGAGTCTGCTGAATAGATTTCTCTGATCGTCATGGCCAGACGTAGTAATGGTAAACTCAGATTGTGTATAGATTTGAGGCATCTCAGTAACAACATTATTGTGGATAGATTTCCCCTTCCTAAGATATCAGAATTGTCCCTTTTTAAGGATGCCAAATGGTTTCATCCATTGACCTGTCTGCTGCATACCACCAGATTACCTTACGTGAGGAGAGTAAACCATATACAGCGTTCATTACTCCATTTGGATGTTTCCAGTATAAGAGGTTACCAATTGGGTTAGCTTCTGCTGCTGTAGTTTTTGAAAGTCAAGTCAAGTCAAGTCAATTAATTTATATAGCGCGCTACATACCCTGAGGGTCTCAAGGCGCTTGAAGAAGGGTGGGGAGTTACATGTCGAATATCCAGGTTTTAAGTTGCTTTCTGAATGTTAGGTGGTTCTGAGTGAGGCGAAGGTGAATGGGAAGTGAGTTCCAGGTTTTAGCCGCCAGGTAGGAGAAGGATCTTCCTCCCATGGTGGTTTTGTTGATGCGAGGTACAGCAGCAAGGGCTTGGTTGGAAGAGCGTAGTTGGCGGGAGGGGGTGTAGAAGGAAAGTTGTGTGTTGAGGCATTCGGGTCCAAGTTCGTAAAGTGCTTTGTGTGCGTGGGTTAGGAGGCGGAATGTTATCCTCTTATTGACGGGGAGCCAGTGGAGGTTTTTCAGGTGACCCGAAATGTGGTCTTTATGCGGGATGTCTAGTATGAGTCTGGTTGATGCGTTCTGGATGCGTTGGAGTTTTTTCTGAAGTTTTGCGGTGGTACCGGCGTATAGGGTGTTTCCGTAGTCCAGGTGGCTTGTAACCAGTGCGTGGGTGACCGTTTTCCTAGTTTCGGTGGGGATCCAGCGAAACATTTTTTTGAACATGCGAAGAATGTTGAAGCAAGATGATGAAACGGCTTTGACTTGTCTGGTCATGGAGAGTGAGGAGTCCAGGATGACGCCCAGGTTCCGTGCGTGGTTCGTCAGGATGGGTGCTTTTCCAAGGGCTTCTGGCCACCAAGAGTTGTCCCAGGCGGAGGGGGAGGTACCTAAGATAAGGACTTCTGTTTTGTCTGAATTCAGTTTCAGACGGCTGTGCTTCATCCACTCGGCTACTTCTTTCATTCCTTCATGTAGGTTGGTTTTGGCGGGGTTAGGGTCTTTGGTGAGTGAGAGGATCAGTTGAGTGTCATCAGCGTAGGAGATGATGTTGAGGTTGTGTTGGCGTGCGATGGCCGTGAGGGGGCTCATGTATACGTTGAAGAGGGTGGGGCTGAGTGAGGATCCTTGTGGCACGCCGCAAATGACTTCAGTGGCCTCTGACTTGAATGGTGGGAGGCGGACTCTCTGAGTTCTTCCGGCAAGGAACGAGGTGATCCATTCCAGTGCTTTTCCTTGGATTCCGATGTTTCTGAGGCGTTGTAGAAGGGTGCTATGACAGACTGTGTCGAAGGCTGCGGTGAGGTCGAGGAGGATGAGGGCGACTGTGTCTCCATTGTCCAGTAGAGTTCGAATGTCGTCTGTTGCTGCGATGAGTGCGGTCTCAGTGCTGTGCTTGGCTCAGAAGCTGGACTGTGAGGAGTCGAGGGATTTGTTGGTTTCGAGGAAGGCGGCGAGTTGGTTGTTGACAGCTTTCTCGATGACTTTGGCTGGGAATGGAAGGAGCGAGATGGGGCGGTAATTTTTGAATTCAGTGGGGTCAGCTGTGGGTTTTTTCAGAAGGGCGCTGAGTTCGGCGTGTTTCCAGCTTTCCGGGAAGGTGGCGGAGTTGAAGGAGCAGTTGATGACGTCTCGGAGGTGTGGTGCTATGATGGAGTCTGCTTTGTTGAAGATGTGGTGAGGGCATGGGTCTGTAGGAGATCCTGAGTGGATGGAGTTCATCAGGCGGATGGTGTCCTCAGTGGAGATTGGGTTCCAGTCATTAAGGATGTTCAAGGGGGGTGAAGGTACGGCAGAAGGTTGGGTGGGTTGGTCTCCGGGTTGGTTGTCGAAGCTGTTTTGGATGTCTGCGATTTTGTCGTGGAAGAACGAAGCTAGGGAATCGCAAAGGGTTTGAGAGGGAGTGATGTCGTTGGAGTTGGCAGTAGGGTTGGTAAACTCTTTGACGATGTTGAATAATTCCTTGCTGTTGTGGGCGTTGTTGTCTAGTCGGTCTTTGAATGAGGCTTTCTTGGCAGTCCGGATCAGTTGGTGGTGTATGCGGGTGGCGTTTTTGAAGGCGTCCCTGGTGCTGGTGTTTGGGTCTTTTTTCCAGGCCTTCTCAAGGGAGCGACAGAGTTTCTTGGATTTCTTAAGGTCATCGTTGAACCAGGGGGCGTTTTTGCTGCCTAGTTTGATTTGACGTTTTTTCAGAGGTGCTAGGTTGTCGGCGCTGTTGGTTAGCCATTGAGTGAGGTTAATGGCAGCTTGGTTGGGGTTCGAAGAGTGGGCAGGGGGGTTTTGAAGAAGCGATGAGGAGATCTGGTCGATGGTGATTTTGTTCCAGTTTCTTCTCAGGGTAGGTTGAGGATGGTTGTGGGTTGTGGTCTTTTTGTAGACAAAGTGAACGCAGCTGTGGTCCGTCCAATGGAGAGCTGTGGTGTGACTGAAGGAGATATGTTTGCTGGAGGTGAAGATAGGGTCGAGTGTGTGACCTGCGTAGTGAGTGGGGGTATTAACAAGTTGTTTGAGTCCGAGGTTGGCGAGATTATCCAGAAGGGTGGTGGCGTTGCTGTCGTTGCTCTTTTCCAGGTGGAAATTGAGGTCTCCCAATAGAATGTAGTCCTCGGAGGGGAGGGCGTGTGGAGTGATAAAGTCAGTAATGTCTTCACTGAATTGTGCACGGGGTCCTGGTGGCCTGTAGAGGAGGGTGCCTCTGAGTGTGGTCTTGGGGTCGATGTGGATCTGGAAGTGAAGGTGTTCGGCGCTGGCGAGGTTTACGTCTGAGCTGGTTGAGATGCGGATGGAATTCTTATGGACGATGGCGATGCCTCCTCCTGTTTGGTGGGTGCGGTCTTTTCGGATGATCTTGTAGCCTTCCGGGATGGCAATGGTGATGTCTGGGGCTGAGGAGGCGTTCATCCATGTTTCTGTTAGGAAGGCGACGTCCGGAGAGATGGTGTCTAGTAGATTCCAAAGGTCGATGGCGTGTCTGTGGACCGAGCGGGTGTTGAGCAGGATGCATTTTAGGTGGTTGGTGTCAGATCTCTGTTTGGTGTTAGTGGATGAGGGGTTGGTCTTGGTGCCGTCATACTTGCAGGAGTTGCATGTGAAGGGTCCATGGGTGTGTCCAGGGGCGGCTTGGGCGCAGTTGGGGAGTCGACCGGGGTTTAGGGCTAAGAGGGTGGGGGCGTCGTATGTAATGCGGGTGGGGTGGGTGGGACGGGGGCCAGGGGGTCTGGCGCTGGGCGCGGTCCAGGCGCGGACGGGCGTAGACGGGCTTACCTTTGGCGCACCTTCGGCGCGCATGGGGCGCGTCCGCTGTGCGTGAACGCTGCGCGCAAAAGTAACTGTCCTAAATGGATGGAGGGGGAGGGGCGAGGGAGGCTCAGCTGGGAGGCGGGGCGGTCTCTAGAGGACGGGCTTGCAGGGAAAACAACAACAACAAAATGGCAGCGGATGGTAACGCTGTTTCAGCAGAGCGCAGAGATGAAAGCAACGAAGGCGCAGTGAAAGTCAAAGCGCTACAGTAAAATGTATGCTCATAGAATGAGGCAGACTGCAATAGTTAGCGGAGCAACAGTCGCAATGCAAATATCGCGCTAGATATTTTAATGGCAGTTCAAAGGCTCAGCACACCGAAAGCGTGATAGCAGTAACAATGCAGAAATCGCGCTAGATATATGAAAGGCAGTTCACAGGCTCAGCACAACGATACCAGCTCAGTGATAGCAGTAACAATGCAGAAATCGCGCTAGATATATGAAAGGCAGTTCACAGGCTCAGCACAACGATACCAGCTCAGGCAGGGAGTCTGGGGAGCGACCGCTCACAGCAGCGATGAGACGGTCAGATGTAACAGTTGTTTGGTAAGTGTGATAAAGTGAGGTGTTTCCAGGATGATATCCTAATTTTTGGAAAGGATAGGCAAGAACACAGTAGGATTTTAGAGGAAGTTTTGAGAATCCTGGAAGCAAAAAGGTTGACGGTAGAATATTCAAAGTGCTAGTTTGCTGTAAAGTCTATCACTTATTTAGGTCACGTCCTTTGTGGTGATGGAGTTTCCCCCAAGCCCTTGTTAGTTAGTGGATGCAAATCAGAATGCACCTGGCCCAAAGAATAAGGAGGATGAAGTAAGATCATTCCTCGAGTTGGTGGAATTTTATTTTAAATACGTAAAGGATTTTTCTAGTAAAGTTTTTTGCATTAGGCAATTCCTCAATAACAGTGTCCGAATTTCATGGAGAAAAGAGTGCCATCAAGAATTCGAGGATATCAAGAGAGTCATTGTTCAAGCACCTGCTCTTAAAGAATTTGATCCTGAGTTACATAACATTGTTACTGTTGAAGGTAGTAACAAGGGGCTGGGTGGTCTTTTATCTCAAATCAATGTTGATGGTAAGGAGAACATAATTGTATATGCTTCGCATGCCTCGTCTCCTACTGAAGAGAAATTCTCTGCCATTGAGAAATAAATCTTAGCATATGTTTGGGCCCTGGAACATCTTTGCTCTTTTGTGTGGGACAAATCTTGTGAAGTAAGTAGTGACCACAAACCATTGGTCAAACTCCTAACTACTGGAGGTCTTTTCAACTCATCTGCAAGAATTGCAGGGATGTCTATGCGATTGCAAGATTTCATTTACAAAGTTATATATGTTCCTGAAAAAAAAAATGCTTTTGCTGATTTTTTGTCACACAAGCCTATTGATTTGCAGGAATGTTCCAGTCATGATTGGGATGCTATGAAAATTGCATTAATACATGACTTTGTGTTGCATAATATCAATGAGCAAGAGTGGGAGAAACAACACGCATTAGATCAAAATTCACAAAAATTATTAGAGTTTGTGGCACGTGGTTGGCTCAAGAAATCAGAGATTCCTAAAGTTTTGAGATCCTTTTGAGAAATATGTCATGAACTTACTGTAATCAGGGTTTTGTTTGTAGGAGTGACAAAATAGTGCCTCCTAATTCTTTGAGATGTGATATTGTGAAGTTGTCATGATGAATATTGTGGGATTGTCAAGACCAACCAAAGGGCTGTACAATGGTTTTGGTGGCCTGGAATGGACGTGTACATTGAGAGGATTGGGAGGGACTGTGTATGGTGTGCAAATTCGGACAAGTCTTTAGTCACTTTAAGGCCTAATGTGTGTGAACCCATAATTCCCAACAGCCTTGGCACACCGTGGCTGTGGATATTATGGGACCTATTGGAAAGAAGCTAAATACGTTGTAGCTCTCATTGGTGTGTTTTCAAGGTGGCCTGGATTGGAAATTGTGAACAAGATAACCTCTGAAGTGGTTTTGAAATTCTTTGATAGAGTGTTTATTGAAGGATTACCAGTACAAATTGTATCTGATAATGGAGTTCAATTTGTATCTAATGTTGTTAAAGAATATTATGAAAGAATGGGTGTTAAGCACAGGACAACATCCCTGTACAATCCAAGCGGAAATGGTATGATAGAGAGATTCAATAGAGTACTTAAGAATGCTATACAAATGGCTGTCAAAAATGGTGGTAATTGGGAGGTTCAGATTTTCAAAATATTATGGATGTACAGAAATACACCTCATGAAGCTGTGGAGCTGTTTGAGGTCATGAGAGGTCGTGGTGCGAGAAAAAAATGTAATCCCGAGTGGATGTTGGAGGCTGCTATAAGAATGGTTCCTATGGAAGTTGTGACATCCAGAATAATCGATAAACATGAGAAATATAAGGAAGCGTTTGATCATAAGCATGGTTCATCGGGAACATCGATCAAAGTTGGGTGTTGAGTTAGGGTAAAAAAAACCTTGGAAGGTAAAGAAAGGTAACAGTCAATTTTTTTAACCTTTGGAAGTGACGAAGGTGATGGAAAGGTTTGGAATTTGAGACGGGTGGCTATTTTTCACAAAAGGTTTGATTCTGTTGGGAATAGTGGCAGTGATAATATTTGTAGAAATTCTAACAGGTGTGCGTATTTTGATTTGGATGAGTGTGTAGATAACTCTAGTAATGGTTCTGTAAATAGTTCTGGTAATAGTACGGGTGTATTTTTTGATGTTGCTGACTGTGCAGGCGGAAGGGTATGTAATGACAATATGGAAAGTGATGGTGTTGGTGATAGTGAAGTGGGGAAGGATTTAGCCACTAAAGGATTGTTCATAGTGTGTGTATGTTGAGGAAGACAGGTGTAAGGATGGTCGCGACAGACGTCTGCGTGCTAAACCTAAATGTATGTCAGATTTTATTTGTGAAGACATATAGACATATAAGTTTTTTATTTTATTTTATTTTTAAATGCTCTTTATTTTTGTTTATAAGCAGGGAAGATGTGTTGTGTTTATTTTATTGTACCATGTTCCATGTTCTGTGCATGCGATCCAGCTCCTGCTCCACGCCGGAGATTTGATTATGGAATTCCGACAGTAGATGTTGGAGCTGGACTAAAGCAGAAGGGTTCCCCTTCTTCCTTGCTGCATACCAGTGTTTTGTCAATAAAGAAGTTTTCCTAAGTTCACTGTGCCCGGATCGACTGCGTAATAAAGGCTCTTGGGTAAGTAGTTGTTGTAGAACTTACAAGCAATGCCTGCAACATGGGATGGGACAGAAGCCTGTTGTTGTCGTCTTTTACTGAATCTTGCCTCGGCACACAGCTTCAATCAGGCAGAAGGTATTCTGGCACCATCCTCTCTTGCCTTGGTTACCTAAGAAGGAGCTGAAACAGCCTTGGAGACGAAGCGTCAGGCATAAGAAAGACACTTCCCATTGCCATGCACGTAGAGACTTTTCAGTGCTGTGACACAAAGACCGCAGTGTGTTGAAGCCCTAAGTGCAATCTAAAATGTGTCCACTGCTCAGGCTCAAAAGCCTACTAAGTCTTTGCACAGAGGTGTCCCTTTGCATGTGAGGAGCACGTTCGAAAACTAACAATATCTGGAACATGTCTCTCTGCCTGAGGAAGGCGAGTCTATGCGGACATTCTCTTTGAAACAGCAATAACAGCTTCTTGCAATACAGAACATGAACCACATAATTAGATTTGCAGTCCTGTCGTTGTTTAAGGATTTTTTGGTCCCTGGCCAAGAAAGATTGGGTGTTCCCTGTTCGTATCAACTTTGAATTTTATTTCCCATTTTCTGCCAAAGTCCGCGTGCTTCGGAACTAACCTTTAGAAATATAGGGTCCTCACAAAAACAATTGAAATATGTCTTATCAGGGGCCCATAACTCCTAAAGATGACACTGGGTAAAGAAAAACAGAGATAAGCGGAGATAAGGAAAGAGGTTGAGATGTAGTTCAGCTAGAGAGACAGTTTACTTTCCCACTGGACCCCTCGGAAGCTGGGGAACCCAAAACAATTGCCCATTTGCCCATACCTTAAAACGTCTCTTCATATAACATTACATTTAGAAAATGTTGCATTTCTAGACCGCAACCTAATGATGCTCAATATTGGAAGGAAGAAATGTTTTGCCAGAGCTCCGATGCCGACACCTTACTAGAAAGGAAAAAACAGTGCTTCGCCACCCTGAAACAGGTATGGGCTATTCCTGAAATAGGAGGAACACGTTTCTTTTGTAGAAGACACGCTGATGACAGCATTATTTCTATATGCGCAGAAGTGACTAAACTATTATACGTTTTGCATCCCTTTACTAGTAAAGGCCAATGACAATTTCAAGATTCACTGGTAAGTCCACAGATGCCAATGTTTGTTCCAGGGCTCGACCTGCCAAACAAGAAAAGACTAATTTTTTGCTCAAATCAGTGAGTAACAGCTACAAATGTTTTCTATCCATTTTATTTCTCCTAAATAATACTCATAATCTGATACGCTCTCACTCCTGAAGACAGGAGCACCTCAAAAACATTATAGCTACTGTGCTACATTGACTCGCAAAAGCTCTCTCAGCTCATTAAAATTAGTAATATATACGACTCCCCCTCTT
Organism: Lissotriton helveticus; assembly: GCF_964261635.1. Lineage (NCBI taxonomy): Eukaryota > Metazoa > Chordata > Amphibia > Caudata > Salamandridae > Lissotriton > Lissotriton helveticus. Next base: position 1,639,255,147 of record NC_136067.1, on the reverse strand, counting down.
ATAGTTTATCATCCAGGCCCTTTCAATGGTACTGTCGTAGAAAGCATTAAAGCTGTACTTTGGGTCCCTAGAGTCAGTGGGGTGGGCCACAATAGCTGAGAGGTGGGACAAATGGACCAAAACCTTTATAAAGAGCATTTCTGCATATCGAGGTCATACGAAGGACATTACATCCTCGTTGGTTTTTCTCGCCAGCACCATAAAGTTTTCCCCCAATTGTACCTTGCACAGGCGTAGGCATGCCTCCACTCTCATGGTGGCCACTACTTCACTCACGCGATAAGCACAAAAGGATGCTGTAGTGAAAACCGCTTGGAAGAGGGTAGCCTCAAAAACATTGTTGCAAATCCTGTGCAGTGTTCCCAGTAGCAGCCCATGCCTACTGAAATCTATGGGGAGCCTTGCATTAACTTGGCTCGGTTGCAAGCGACCCCAACCCTTCATAGCGGTCCTCCAGTAGAAGCTGCTTGTCGGGTCTACTCCAGTGGAGAGTTTGGCAAAGAAGGCTACTGCTGCCCGGTGTGCTTGCACTCAAGCTCTTGCCACCGTTGAACGTCCAGGCAATGAATGTCTCAATCGCTGATAATGCCCCTTCAACTTTGAATTTCCTCAGCCCTGTCACTCGCTGGAAGGTTGCCAAGCACTTACATTACTTAATCATTGTTTTGGATGCCAATGCATTGTCGACCAGCTGTCTAATCCGGTCCTACCCGTTCCCAAAGGGTAGGCGGGAACGCTGTCAACTCCTGATCGGCTTCCGGGGTCAGCTGCCTGAACCTGCACACCACTGAAACCAAGAGAGGGCATCAGCCACTGTGTGATTGCATCCTGGGACATAACTCACCCTAATAGCCACATGTGTGCTCAACTGGCAGAAGACGAGATGGTGAAAGAGGCCCCGGACCTTGAAACAATTGGCTGCGCCATTGTTTACTTATTGCACCACTGCGTGATTGTCAGAACACAAAGTGATCTCTCTATTGGGTAGCCTCTCTTTTCACACCATGAAGGCCACTACAATCGAGAAAAGCTCCAATAAGGTTATGTTCTGCATGAGTAACTTCTCCACTCACCAAGCCAGCCACCTTGCTGCGCACCAAGCCATGCCCAAAATTGAGCCAAATCATTCCCCGCCTGCAGCATCAGTAATCACCTCTAGCTGCTCAGCTATCACCCAGGGCTCCCTCTAGATTTGTGTGCCATTAAAGTCAGTAAGGAACACTCGCCACTGCTCGAGATCGTGCCTCAAATTTGCTGACAAGCGAACGCGGTGGTGTTTCTTGATTAAGCCTTTCGCTAAGCCAGCTAGCCGCCTGGCAAATGCCCTACCTGTTGGGATGACCATACCGGCAAAGTTGAGCTTGCCGAATAGTTGTAGCTCATGCAGCGTCTTCTTTCTCTTAGCCGCCGTGTTCTCCAGTGTCAGCTTCAAGTCTGTTACATAGTACACTGTTAGCCTGCACATGCCCTCTGTTGAGTCAAACTCGATCCCAGGGAAAGTCAGTCTAGTGGATGGGCCTGCCGTCTTGTTGTGGGCTAGCAGTACCTCTAGCATTGACGCCAACTGCACAAACTGGTTGAGTAGCATTTGTCACTGTTGCATTCCTTGTTTGCCTACTGAAAAGGAAGTCATCCAGGTAGTGGAGCTTCCCACCCATGGGGTGTCTCTCATACAGGACTAACTCCATAAAGGTGCTAAATGCTTTAAAGTATGAGCAAGAAATTGTGCAGCCCAAGGGCAGACACTTGCCAAAATAATATTGCCTGTCTAAGCGGAATCTCTGGGGTTGGACCAGGAGTAGACTGACTGCAGATTCAATGCCTTCCTTTACCATCAGTTCCACTCTTCCTACCCTCCTGACTATGCCAATGGTTGCCTTTCCGGTTGGGACAGATGATGTATAAGCCTGAACTTCCTGGTTCTTTCTTTGGAAAAATCCACAGCAGGGAAACCATGCAGTTGGGAAGCAGCAGGGTTGGGAGGGACCCACAATTCGCCCTAAAACAGCTCCTTCTATACCCTATGTTCCTCATGCTCTCTTACTGATTTCAGGTTGTTACCAAATTGGTCACCCTGCAGGCCCACATAAGGAATAACAAACCCTTCCTCAAAACCCTAGGCCAGCAGGATTGCGTCCTCCTTCCTGTGGTACCATTGAGCAACTGTCTTAGCCTGGTGATATTGAATATCTGGATGTTCTGAATTCTGGCTGTGAGTTGGTGCAGCGTCTAGCCTGCCCCCAACTTGGGTTCGCTGCCCGCCTCCCCGGTGGAGGGGTTTGCAGGGAGGAGGCTCGCAGGTGCAAATTTTTCTTCTGGGGTCCTTCTTAGCGCTTGTTCCCTTGCCTTTCTGATAATAACTGGTCGGGTGTTCCCCCACAGTTCCTACAGACGTGCCTGAACTTACAGGATACGCCCCACTTGCAATCACCTTTGTCAAACTTTCAGCAGATTGCTGCTGCCTCTTTGCTCGACTTGCCTCCCCAGCTACCTTTGAAGTTGCCCTATTGCTGGAACCCGTACTGTCGTGGTTTACTGGCAGTGGTGCGAAATGAGTGGCCGCTCCTACAGACGGCCGGCCTCCCTGGCAGCTACCATCACATGCATAAATCCTGCAACATCCTGGTGATCCCATTTGATGGTAGGCCAGGTTTGCATTTTTCCCTAAATCTTAAATTCCATAAAGAAACGCCCTAGTACATGTGCTGTGCGTCGTGTATCTTTTGCCCGTATACCAAAAGTGCCGCTGCAGTCTGTGGAAACTTCTCAATTATGGCGCCAGCCATAGTTCTAAATGCATGGAGCCAGTTCTCGACCGATCTTTCCTTCTTAGCTTTTCGTATCTCTCTCTTGTATTTCTCTTTCTCATGGGACACCAGGTCCAACCCTGCCTGCCTGATTTCTAAGAAGGAATTGTTGATAAGTTCTTTCCGCCAGATCCTCTCCTCAACTGATACCAGAATGAGTGTGGCCAACCCAGTTTCTCTAGCTAACACTGGAGGGTCACCCGGGGATGCCCTCATGTATTTATTACCTGGCTTCTCCACTCGTCCTGTACCCCTTGTTTGTCTTTCACGCCTTCACTCCCAGTTGAGGCTCCGTGGTTGCACTCGCTGCCTCCCAGCCAAGCCACTGTAGGGGACCTTAATCCTGCCTGCCCCTTTAGCGGCAGCTCCCAGTTCATTGCCTGTGTGATGATAGGTGGCTGATGATCGTTCTGCGCAGTACATGGTCCTGTTCCAGCTGCAGAGGCCAGGTGTAGATCGCTGGTCCCTGTTTCTGAGCCGTGAGGTCCCTGTTTCTCGGGTGCATTCTGAGGAACACCCCAAAAGTCCCCTGATGGCCTCGGCCCCCTAGGTACCTTGCCCATACTAGTAACCTGGCCCCATAAGGGGAAATGGAAATGGTGACATCCACGTGGACTGTCTGTCCTCATAAGGTGCCTGCCATTGGAACAACTGTGGTGATAAGACTTGCGCATAGGCCTCCCTATTGCTTTTGTGGTTCTCTTTAGTTGCTGAAGATGTATGCTTTGGCGCGCCATTAACTGCGGCAGTTGGTTAGTAGCCCATGCTTTTGTTGCTGGACTCATTGTTGTACTGCCTGCAACACTTCCCCTCTGGCCCTGACTGCCCGCTTTGCACATGTGTGCTCCTTCAGCGGCCAGTACCCCCTGCGCATCCCAGTATAACACCCCTGGTGCGATGCTGGCTGCCTAGGCGCTTCCTATTTGCTCACCGATTCTGCGCTGCGGCCCTGTGAACGGTTCCTCCCCGAGCCCTGCAGGTGTCTCTCTGTACGCCCTGGGGTGTGGCTTTCTGCTATGACTGGCTCACCCTTGCTGTTGCAGAAGACGTTTGGGGACCTCAGCCTCTGGCCCAGTCTTTCTGCCCCACACTGCCATACAGGGTCCAAGAACTGGCCTGGGGGTGCAGCCTCTTATTCCAGATTTCAGGGTCACTGATGTGCTTACATAGTGCAGCTGGGTGCCATTGCCCATGTGTGCTCACTGTCCACTCGGCCTGCTGATGGTGCGGCTCCTTGCTCTATTTTTGGTCTCTCAGGGGCTGGGCATTGAGTACTTTGCTCACAAATCAATCCTGTCCCCGAGCCTCTGTCAAAGTGCAGATTTTTGAAAAAGAAATATTCACTACAGAAGTCTGACGAAGGGTTTCTTTCAATAGACAAGGTTGACTCCTTAATGGCATAATTTTCATTGGAAGATCTGATAATTTCAGAGGGTGCAACTCTATCTGATGCAGTGAGAAAAAAGGGCAGAGGCGGCAGTTAAACAGACCCAAGCTGCACTGAACTTTGCAATTAGTCAAGTACAAATCCAAATCTTAGTTCACTCTTTATAATATGACATTATATATATAGTAGGTAGTTCTAATTAAGACCATGTTTCTATAGAAAAAGTGTTTTTTGACTTCCCCATATCCTTGGTGTCGTTTGATGAATCTTCACTAAACTTTCCAGAATCTTGTTTTGCAAGGAAAGTCTCCGGTTGATCTGACAAGAGGGGCGGGGAGGGGGCAAGAAAAAAGGGGGTAAAAAAAAAAATGATTTTCCATGTTAATTCCCATAGTAGCTTTGAACATGACCAGAGCCCGAACCGCTGGAAGGAATTATACCTGATGTAGCGCAAATTTTGTTCTTTCAATTGTAGGGGTGCATCATAATCACGAGTAGTCCGCACCTGCATAGATTCCTTTGTTGTATTAATGTGTGACATTAGAATGTGAACTGTAATAACGTGAATTGTGGTGCGTTGGAGATATTTTCATGTAAAAGTGCAAAGATTGATGTTGAATACACATGTGTTTAGCTGAAGACATTAACATGTAGGATTCGTACATGCTGCTGACAATTATTTACGTATTTGGCATGCTTATGTAATGGGTTAATTTAGAAGACCTCAGTAAAAGTGTTCATTTACATGGTCATTTTATGAAGCCTGCATGCTATTTTCTGATGTTGGCCGATTTCTGTAGGCCTGAAATTCATTTTCCCTGGAAGCTCTCGCGTTAGATTTAGTAGTTGAATTTTATGGGCACGTTGGATTTGTTTTCTCACGTTTCTGTTGCAGGTGGAAGATTCATCCTTGTTCGTTAGAATAATGTCTTTGTTTTAGGAGTTAGGCTTAGGGAGAAGAAGATACATTGAGTGTTGATACGGATAATGGAGAAATGTTGTACTTTCTCATTTGAGCAAGCCTGGGAATCAAGGTCATTACGCCAAAGCTTCAGAGCATCGCTGTCTAATGGGAGCTACCTATGAGGAGGTGGCCTGACTGGAAGGCGTGATCTGCAAGGCATCCTGGGATACTACTTGTGGTATTGATGTATCATAACTAGCGAAAGTGTCTGGGGACTTCTGCCTTGCCTTGAGAGAGAGAGAACAAGCTCTGCAGCTTTATGCTACATGACTCAACTGATGTGATGAAACGTCTTAAGAAGGCTTCACACGCTGACACCTTAATGGATCCTGCCTTGGGAAATGCTATGTAGGGATGTCAAGCTAGTGATAGTATAGGGACAGACCAATGGCCTATACCCACAAACTTCCAATGAAGAGGAATCTTGATGTCTGCTCGATCATCTTTTGTAACCTGATTCTCGAACTAATCATACTGTGCCTGTTGCACCGCATTAACTTCATCCGTAGATTTGGCTTTGTATTAGTTCCTATGTATTTCTACACCCTCACCTTGATGTGCCTGTATGTCCAGTCATTCTTGACTTTGTAATAAACTAGCTAAACTGAATTGGGAGTCTGTGATTCTTAGGACTCATAGTACATTGGAACTAGAATGATTGACCTGATAACGATTTCTCTCCCCTCCACGCTTTCATGTTGATAAAAAGTACCATTGACCTGAGGTTCCAGAGTGGATCTAGAACATGGAACCCAGCACCTTCACACCTATAAGGATATCTGGGCGGAGGCTAAGCACAACACTCATGGTGAGATCTAATTGGCTTTCAGCACTTCATCCAGAAAGTGCTGACAGCCAATTTGGGACCAATAAACATGATAGTACTTCATTAAAATGCATTGTGGTGAATGGCAGGTTATGAGGATCACAAAAAGGAGAAATCATTTGTTGGTGGTACCATACTAATTTAAGAAATTGTGGTGTGTTCTAATGTACTTTTACCCTTCGAAAAAGCCTTCTGCAGGGATTTCATCACTCATGTTTGAGAAAAAACTATTTTTTCATGATTTTCCCATAGAGTTATAGACGGTGCTCCAGAAGATAAAATGAGAGTATATTTTCTGTAAATTCACACTATGTTTCTCGGCCATACGAGAATGAAGTCTGGCATTCTCAGTAAAACGTACTTCCAACAGGAGCAGCCTGTCAGTTGATCCCTGTTTGTTCCACTGCAGCCTCCCAGAGTGTTCTAAAGAACAATTAGAGCGCTAACAGTCTTACTTATGACAAAAGTATAGCACACCTGAAGCCATCTTGATTGAACCAAACTGGCAAAACTTAAAACCTTTAGGGCCAGATGTAGGAACCCTAATACCGGTCGGTAACGGCTGAAATTACTGCATTTCGGCCGTTACCGACCAGTATTAGGCATTTGGGATGTAGGTGGCTACATTTGTAATTCGGTAATTTACCGAATCGGTATTTAAGAATTCGGTAAATTACTGAATTCTTAAATACCGATTCGGTAAATTACCGAATCTGAAATGTAGGAAGCACGCAAGTGAGTGCTTTTCACCTGTAAGGATTTGTTATTTACCACCAACTACGAGTTGGTAGTAAATTACGAAAACCCTAAAAAAAGCAATTTTTGCATTTAATGACAGTGCCATGTGGCAGACATACATGCCCCTAGGGCATGTATGTGTGCCACATGTGCACCAATGCACAATTCAGGGGTGCAACAAGGTGTCAAAGTGACACCCTGCCACCCTTGAAACAGTTCCCCCTATTACCGATTCGGTATTTACCGATTCGGTATTTATCGATTCAGTAAATACCGAATCGGTAATTCCCATTCATTCCTACGGGCCTCCAGGCCCATAGGAATGAATGGGAATTACTGAATCGGTATTTACCGATTCAGTAAATACCGAATGTGTAAATACCGATTCTTAATTACCCAATCTCACCGATTCGGTCATTTTTTCCTAAAAATTATCTACATCCCATTTACCTATTCCTAAATACAGAATCGATAAAATTCGGTATTTAAGAACAGGTAAATTGAGATTACCTTTATCTGGCCCTTAATCTCCCTATGCTTAAATCCCAAAAGGAAAGTGTACTTGTTTAATGTAACTGATGCTCATGTAAAGCACTCCAATACCTTCGGGTCAAGTCTGTGCTATATAAATCTGCAAAAACACAAAACAATTAAGTGTTTTGGACACTTTTGATATTGGGCTATACTTGGGCTACAGTTGGGTGATATTTGTGCGACATATGGGCTTTGCATAGGATCACAGGATGTCCAGCTGACGCTGAAACTCAAACCTGGATCCCCAGTTGCAAAGTCTGTAGCTTTGGCCATAACGCCACATTCTCTTCCCTAAGTGCAACCTTTAATCGAGTGATCAACTGGATAAAAAAACATCAAGATAGCAAATAAGTTAAAAGTGTTTTGTTGTTTTTTGAGAACTCTGAAAATATGTCCTCATAGTAGTTTTTTAGAGCACTACCCATAATTTCTATGGGAATAAGATCCTCTCATTTTTATAATTTCTAAAGGAAATGCTTTATGTATTACAGTTTTGATGACATCAAGATGACATTAGGTATGCCACACATTTGTAATATATATATATATATATATATATACATATATATATATATATATATCTCCAGCAACTCCTCCACACAGGGGCCCCACGTGGGAATCCTTCTGAAACTTTTATTTACGGACAACGGGCATAATGCATTACGGCGACCCTTTCGCCTTCATCAGATGCCTGTCCAAAAGCGCAGCACAGTTTAATCTCCACCTTTTACTGCTCCTGCTGCCCTCCTATTGGATGGAGAGCTCCACCCCACAGGTATCAAGTGCACGCCTCCTGTAGTTGAGAGATATCACCTACAGTTCCCATAGTTCTTTATACTGGTAGAGGCAGTGCGTGGGGAGATAATGCAAATGTCCCAATGTTCAGGGGAAGGTGAGTATTGTTTGGATGAAAGGCCCGATTTTGAAGTGCTAAACCCTAGGCTTCTTCGGGTCCCCACTGACGTTCCAGCCCCTCTTGGAAGAGCCAGGCTGGACGAGAGTCGGGATAAATGATTCCCTTCTCCATGCACAGTGGCGCGCTGCTCCTGGCAGCAGCCCTGTCCCTTTTCCCCACAAGCTGAGGCGGGCCGGAGTTCACCAATCCCTTGGTACGAAGATTTCAGCAACAGTTGCACCAGCATACACCTCGGCCACTTGATGGAACGGGGCCCCTTTAAACACACTACTGGCCAGCGTGCAAAATATCCAGCAACTCCTCCACACCGGGAAGAAAGGGGCCACACAGGGGAATCCTTCTGAAGCTTTTATTTATGGACAACGGGCATAATGCATTTCGGCGACCCATTCGCCTTCCTCACAAGCCTGTCCCAAAAAATATATATATATATTTCCCAAAGTTGAACAACAGCTTAAGAACGCACTCCACAGCAGCGGATCCATGGGGCAATTTTATTGGAGGAACCAACGTACACATTCCTACATTGCTCGTGCCTGACCGGTTTCGGAGCCCCCAGCTCCTTTCTCAGAGGTGTGCACCACAAAAGAACAGATTTTGTTTTTGGGCATTTCCACAAGGCAACATACATTACTTTCAACCCTCCAGTGGGTCCTTTTAAATCAACAGTAATGTCTCCCAGGTGAGTAATTCATTCCGCTTTGCATGCTGGTACTTGTGGTATTAATCCACCATTTATTACCTTTAGTAGTCACCAGCAATTTGGGCATGTGTACATTGGCTCCTCCAATAAAATTGTCCTGTGGAGAGTGTTGTAGAGTGGAAGGGCGTAGAGTGGAGTAGAGTTGAGTGGTATAGAGTGTCAAAGTGGAGCAGAGTGTTGTGAAGTGGTGTGGCAGAGTGGAGTGGCTAGAGTGTGGAGTAGAGCATCATAGATTGGAGCATCGTAGAGTGGAGTGCTGTAGAGTGGAGCGGTGTGGCCTATAGTGAAGTAGCAAAAAGTACAGTAGTGAAGAGTAGATTGGTGTAGAGTGCATTGGTTTTGAGTAAAGTGGTGTAGAGTGCAGTTGCTTGGAGTGTAGTTGTGCAGAATAGATTGGAGTAGCGTGGAGTGATGCAGAGTGTAATGGCATAGAGTGCAGTACAGTGGCGTAGAGTTGAGTGGTTCAGAGTAGAGTGCAGTGGCATAGAGTGCAGTGGCATATAGTAGAGTGGTTCAGAGACCAGTGGCATAGAGTACGGTAGTGCAGACTAGAACAGAGTGGCATAAAGTGCAGTGACATAGAGCACAATGGTGTAGAGTAGTGTAGAGTGCAGTGACACAGAGTAGAGTGAAGTTGAGTTCAGTAGACCAATGCCGCCAGTCATAGAACATGTCGCCAATGGTTAGTTCTTGTTAGGATACATAGGAAAACACTTTTTCTTTTACTAATAATACTGGTGCCGTTTGACAAACCCTCTCAAACTTTCCAAACAAAATGTTCTTCCACTTCAGCTCCAAACTGGAAAGTTTCAGTGGTGATCCGTCATGCGGGGGTCGAGAAAAAGGGGGTTCACTTACAAAACCATAGTTTCATATCCTTCATGGATGAATGTGATTTAGTTGTTAAATATGTAAACATTTTTATAATGACTCTGGGACGTAAGTCTACCAAGTCTAGTCTCTTTTCAATGAATAGTTAGGTTTTTACTAAGGTTTAGGCTTTTTTCAACGTAGGTTTTTTTCTAATAAGGCAGCGGGGGTCGTCTGATAATATTGTTTGATGGCCTCATGATCGCTCCGCAAGGAGTAATGTTTTTGCTCAGTCTCAGACATGTGTATAATTTCATATCTAGATTGAAGAGTATCTTCAGAACGGGGAATATATTTTGTCGGTGGTTATTAGCTTTACCTTAGAGCTGCCTAAATTTCTTGTGCTACTGAAGGAGCTGGGTTCCACATTCGAGATCTACTCTGGAACCCCAGGTCGATGACGCTTTTTATCAGCTTGAAAGCGTAGAGGGGAGAAAAATCGTTAGCCAATTAATCATTGCAGTTCCAATAAATTATGACTCCAAAGAATCACAGACTCCCAATTAAGTTTAGTTCGTTTATTACAAATTCAAGAACAGCTGGACATACAGGCACCTCAAGATGAGAGTGTAGAAAAACATTGGAACTAATACAAAGCCAAACCTATGGGTGAAGTTAAGGCGGTGCAGCATGCACAGAATAATCAGTTTGAGGACCAAAATACAGAAGATGACAGCTCTGACATCTAGATTCCCCTTCTTTGGAAGTTCATGGGCATAAAGCATTAGTCTGTGCCTACACTACAACTAGCGTGACATCCCTACCTTGCATTTGTCCAAGGCCAGATCCATTAAGGTGTCAGCGCATGAAGGCTTCCTAAGAAGTCTCTTCACGTTAGATGGGTCAATTAGCATAAAGCTACAGAGCTCATTCTAAGATGCTCTCTCTCTCTCAAGGCAAAGCAGAAGTCCCCGAACACTGTTCCTAACTTCGATACATCAAACTAACAGGTAATATCCCAAGATAGATTTCAGCATCACACCATCCAATCAAGCCACCTCCTCGTAGATGGTTTTCCACTAGGCAGCGATGCTCCCAGTCCTTGGCGAGATGATCTTGTTTCCCAGGCTTGCTCCAATGAGACAGTACAACAGTTCTTTATTATCAGTATCAACGTTCAATGTATCCTCTCCTCCTGAAGCCTAACTCCTAAAACAAAGACATTATTCTATCTAACAAGGAGGAATTCTCCACCTGCAACAGAAACATGAGAAAGAAATCCAACATGCACATAAAATTCACAGATTAAATCTAATGTGAGAGCTTCCAGAGGAACAATACAATTCAGGCCTACAAAAATCGTCCAACTTCAGAAACGGCGCAAGGCCCCATGAAACCACATTACTAAGCACATTAAAATTAACTCGTTACATAATCACATCAAATACGTGAATAATTGTCAGCAGCATGTACAAATTCTGCATGTAAATGTTTTCAACTAAACACACATAGATACAACATTAATTTCTTCATGTTTACATTAAAAATATTCCTAAAGCATTTTCAGGGGTATACAGACAAAATATCGATTCCAAAATATAGAATTGCAGTAATATCGAAGTGAAAATATAGAATGGACAAAATATCGAATGGAAAGAATATAGGCAACAAAAATATTGAATTTAAGGTAAGTAATTTAATATCGATTTTCATAAATATAGAAAGTCAAAATATCGAAGTATATAATATAGGTATTAAATATATCGAATTTTTAATAATATCGAATTTTTTAAAGTGTTTTGTATGTTAGTATATGTTTGAAAAGTGTAAAATTATTTTATAATTTATTTAAAGTAATGAATTTTATGTTACTTAATTTTTGCGTAATTTAATTCTGTAGTGGGTTGTGGGTTTATAGGGGAATAGGGTGGGAAGTAATTTATTATAATTAATTAAATATTTAAATTTATTTATTGGTATTTATTTTGAATTATTTGTTAATGAATTTTTAATTGGTAATTAATTAAATTTAAAATGGCAATTAATTTTACTTAATTGATTAATTGGTAATTATGTTAATTTTATTAATTTATTTTCCGTAGCGGGTTGTGGGTTTATAGGGGAATAGGGTGGTAAGTAATTTAATTATAATTAATCAAATATTTTAATTTATTTATTGGTATGTATCTTTAATTAATTGTTAAATACTTTTTAATTGGTAATTAATTATTTTTAATTGGTAATTAATTTTTATTAATTGGTTAATTGATAAATATGTTAATTTTATGAATGTATTTCCCGTAGCGGGTTGTGGGTTTATAGGGGAATAGGGTGGGAAGTAATTTAATTGTAATTAATTACATAATTGGTATTTATTATGAATTAATGGTTAATTTTTAATTGCTAATTCATTAATTGTTAATTAATTTGTATTACTAGGTAATGAATTTTAATAATTAATTTTTATTTGTATTTTTAATTGATTAATTATGATATTATATTAGATTGGTAATTACTTTTAATTAATGTTTTATTGATATTAATATTTAATTTATTTTTATTAATATATGAAGTATTTACTTTTCCTACTGTTGCACTCTCTGGAGCGGGAATATAATTTTTACCCCTACGCTATCCAATACTTTCCCTACTGTTGCACTCTCTGGAGTGGGAATAGTAATTTATACCTCTACGCTATCCAACGCTTTCCCTACTGTTGCACCCTCTGCAGTGGGAATAGTAATTTTTACCCCTACGCTATCCAACGCTTTCCCTACTGTTGCACTCTCTGGAGTGGGAACAGTAATTTTTACCCCTACGCTAGCCAGCGCTTTCTCTACTGTTGCACTCTCTGGAGTGGGAGTAGTAATTTTTACCCTCCCGTTATCCAACACTTTCCCTACTATTGCACGCTCTGGAGTGGGAATAGTCATTTTTACCCCTACGCTATCCAACGTTTTCCCTACTGTTGCACTCTCTGGAGTGGGAATAGTAATTTTTACCCCTAAGCTATCCAACGCTTTCCCTGCTGTTGCACTCTCTGGAGTGGGAATAGTAATTTTTACCCCTACGCTATCCAACGCTTTCCCTACTGTTGCACTCACTGGAGTGGGAATAGTAATTTTTACCCCTACGTTATCCAACGTTTACCCTACTGTTGTAGTTGTGGAGTGGTAATAGTAAATGTTACCCTCCCGCTATCCTACAGTACAAATATTGTATATTATTAATCTATACTACTATTATAAAGGAAGAACTTTGAGGCGGGTAAACTCGGGAACCACAGCGCCAACCCACACACTCGATACATCGCTGTAATCCTCAGGGTGTGCAGATGGACATAGGCTATATAAAGTTAAAAAATACGTTATATTAAAAAAATTAACATTATAAAAAAAGTAGTCCCCTCGAAGTAGCGCCGGCCGCGGCAAGCGTGCTGACGTCAGGAGCGCGGGGAGGTGCGGCTTCCAGGAGCGCGAGGAGGAGCGGCGGACATGGCGCGGGGAAGGAGCGGTGACGAGCGGCAGACATGGCGCGGGGGAGGCGGTGAGGAGCAGCGGACCGGCGGGAGGAGCGGTGACCAGCGGCAAAGAGCGGTGAAAAGAGGAGCGGCGGCTAAGGTAAGGCTCCGGGGGACAATGTCGGGCAGGCGGGGGTCAGGGCAAGCGGGGGACGGGGACTTACACCAAAACAGGAGGAGGAGCGGTGAACTGAGGAGCGGCGGCTGAGGTAAGGCTCCGGGGGACAATGTCGGGCAGGCGGGGGTTGGAGCTGGCGGGGGACGGGGAGTTACACCAAAACAGAAGGATAGAATTTAGATCGGCTGAGGTAAGGCTCCGGGGGACAATGTCGGGCCAGGCGGGGGTCGGGGCAGGCGGGGGACAGGGAGTTACAACAAAACAGAAGGGTACAATTTACATCGGCTGAGGAAAGGCTCCAGGGGACAATGTCGGGGCAGGCGGGGGACGGGGACTTACAGCATCTGCCATTGAGATTTATGCAGAGCGCCTCAACACTGGGCCTCTGTGACATCCGGGGGACAATGTCTGGGCAGGCGGGGGTCGGGGTAGGCGGGGGACGGAGCGGCCGGGGGCCCGGGCGGCTGGGCAATGTCGGAGCAGGCGGGGTCATGTCGGGGCAGGCGGGGGTCGGGGAAGCCTGATTGCTCCCGGACAAGGTCGGGACGGGCTGCTAGTTAATAATATGTTAAAATATATATATATATATATGTGTTAAAAAATTAAATTATATGTTTATTTCTTTTACTTAAATAAATTTTTTAATACTTTTAAAGTTATTTAAGTATTTTTAAGTATGTTTTAGTTAATTATAGTTATTATTTCTTTAATTTTAAATTACTTTTAAGACATTTAAAAAAAATTGATATTTTGACTAACTATATATATTTTTTCGATATTTTTGATTCGATATTTTTGGACTTACCTGTTTGTAGATAGGACTTCGATATTTGTGCTTTCTATATTTTTACTTCGATATTTTTAGTATTCTATATTTTTGTATTCTATATTTTTTCAGTGATCCATTTTCAGGTTATTTCAGTTCACATGCTAATGTCCTAAATCAATACAATAAAAGATTATATGTAGGTTTAGACTACCAATGATTATAATGCACCCCTACAAATGAATTAGCAAAATTTGCACTCCAACACTACCATGAGCTTGGTTTTCTTTAGTTAGAAGACAAAATTCAGCTTTCACTGCTTTTGTTATGGATTTCTACGTTTACCAATCCTTGTGCTAACTTGAATAGGCAGATTAATAAGGATCACCTGATAGTGAGTTTTCATCTTATTTTTAAATGGGAATTCCTTTTATTTTGAGTTGGGCAGACCAGATCTTATTTACAATCCTGTTGCAATTATAACAAGCATTTACAATGCAATGGTCTCGTCCTTGTTAAAGTTAGAGCTATTGGCAATGCTCATGACATTATTTTTGTTTTTAAAACATATAAATAAATGGCATTGTCATTTACAATGCCAACAGCTTAATCTCTCGCAAATGCGAGACCTATTGCATTTGCACCCACACACACAGAGCCACACACACTCACACACAGAGCCACACACAGAGCCACACGCACCCACACACACGGAGAGCCACACACACACACACACACACACAGAGCCACACACACACAGAGAGCCACACACACACACACAGAGTCACACACACAGAGAGCCACACACACAGAGACACACACACACACAGAGCCACACACACACACAGAGAGCCCCCCCCCCACACACACAGAGCCCCCCCACACACACACAGAGCCCCCCCCACACACACACAGACCCACACACACACACACACAGAGCCCAACCCACACACACAGAGCCCCACACACACACAGAGCCACACACACAGAGCCACACACACACACACACACACAGAGCCACACACAGAACCCAACACACACACACACACAGAGAGCCCAACACACACACACAGAGCCCAACACACACACACCCAGAGCCCAACACACACACACACAGAGCCCAACACACACACACACACACACACACAGAGCCCAACACACACACACACACACGGAGCCCAACACACACACACAGAGCCCAACACACACACACAGAGAGCCCAACACACACATACACACAGAGAGCCCAACACACACACGCAGAGCCCAACACACACACACACACAGAACCCAACACACACACACACACACACACAGAGAACCCAACACACACACACAGAGCCCAACACACACACACACACAGCCCAACACACACACACAGAGAGCCCAACACGCACACACACACACACACACACACACAAAGAGCCCAACACACATGCAGACAGAGCCCAACACACACACAGCCACACACAGACAGAGCCACACACACACACTCACAGAGCCAAACACACACAACACACAGAGCCACACACACAGACACAGAGCCACACACACACACACACAGCCACACACACACCCTCACCCCGAGGAGTCTCCTTATTTACAAATGGGTTATTCGAGGCCCCCACCAACTCCCAGAGCTCACCCGTTGCTTCCCTCAGTGTAGATCAGCCACACGCCCATCTCTGCCCAGTAACGCCCCAGGTAACAGAAGCAAGAAAAAACAAGCACAAGCAGGTAACAGAGGCAAGAAAAAACGAGCACAAGCAAGTAACGGAGGCAAGAAGAGGCAAGAAAACGATCACAACGAGGGAACAGAGGTCAGAAAAACAATCTCAACGAGGGAACAGAGGCAAGAAGAGGCAAGAAAACGGGCACAATCAGGGAACAGAGGCAAGAAAAGCAAAAATTTAAAGGAAAGCATGAGGGGGCGTCTCCCCGGAGCAAAAGCAGAAAGATGGGCTCAAGTGTAGTCGCGGACCCAAGGCGCTTCGTTGTGGTTAGGTAAGGGTTGTTCACATTACTGAGGGTGGTATAATTGCAGGTACAACAGCGCAGTGAAAACGGATGGATATTTGTTGGGTCTCGCATACAACTAGTCGTTTCAACTACGGACTAACAAGAGCATTTACTATTCGTTCAGGGTAACTGAGGTGTACTTCATCTCTCACCGACTGCGTTCTCGGAAGGCTACGTTGCAGTTTTAAAAGCGTTGGAGAGCTCTGTAAGGTAAGCGCTAGTTGACCTACTCACCTCAGAACGATAGCTTTCTTTCCTATTTGTTATGTAGAGCATGTCGGCGTCGGCTCAGCAACCTGTGATTCTGGGCACATCGCTTGATCTCCCCGTGCCTAACAAAAATGAACCAACCCCATGAGGTTGCCATCTTAGATACGCGTTTTGTGGCGGTGAAGCTCTCGGGCTCTTGTTTCAGAAAGGGGCACGCACGATAGACGTATTAGAACTAGAAGTTGCTGACAACTGCAAACCGAAGATGACAAGGGGAGCGGCTGCATAACGGGTTGCGTGGATAAGGAGGAACACTTGAAATGAGCGGGAGTACGGAAGCTTGTGGTCTCTGGGTAAAGGGAGGCCGCGATCGGAGCAGCTAGGGGGAGAGACGGGAAGCGCAGCGGAGCAGTCTCGGAGGGTCACAACAGAGGTTTCCCAGCACTGATAGGAGCGATCAGGGGCGGCGCAGACCGGGACGGTAGAGTACCTGGGCACAGGCAGAGCGACTGAGGTAGGGAGCAGAAAGGAGCAGGTGGCGCTAGTACGGCTCGGGTGGTGCCTGGGCTGCACCACGGAGGCTGTTGTGCGACAGGGTCTAGCCAACTAAGCCTGGGGTGATAACGAATCTACTCACCTACACGGATCCCATTCCAATCATGGGTGGCTCCGTTTGTCCTTAATCCAGTATGCCAGGTCAGCGGTAAACACCCAAAGGAAACAAAATGCTTCAATTGTCACTCTATAAAGCTGGCCTTTGAACCGCCGGCTCCCAAACTCATTCCAGAAGGCAAGAGACGCGTTCATCTGCTAGCGAAATAAGATTAACAAGCCGGGCCCAGGGGACAGACACTCAGAGAGCCCTAAGAAC
The DNA here is from genome assembly GCF_964261635.1 of Lissotriton helveticus. Lineage (NCBI taxonomy): Eukaryota > Metazoa > Chordata > Amphibia > Caudata > Salamandridae > Lissotriton > Lissotriton helveticus. Next base: position 1,639,237,958 of record NC_136067.1, on the reverse strand, counting down.
AGTGCAAGGGGGAAAGGACCACCATGTTTCTCCGAGGTGAAGCAGAAATGCCTCGGAGAAACGCAGCGTCATTTTCGGATTCGGGGCCGTGTTTTTCTTTCTCTCCTCTTCCCATTGGCTGGAATGTAAAATTCCAGCCAATTGGAAGAGCGAAAGAACATGAAAAAACACGCCCCCGAATCCCAAAAAGACGGGGCTTAAACGGACAGACGCCCCTCTCCTCCAATGGCTGGCCTCCATTTAGGAAGCCGGCCAATGGAGAAGATGGGCGGGTTCAAGCCCCACACTGAAAAACATAACATCTCGCCGGCGAGACTGCGCAAGCGCAGCCTACGCTTGCCGAGACCTAAAAAGGAGGTCAGAAGCAAAAAGACAGAGGAAAAAACACACCAGGGATGCCAGGTCTAACAGCAAGCAAAATTCCCCTCAAAGTCTGATACATAACGAGTGGGAAAAACCTGGATTTTGTAACCAGTGAGGTCACTCCTCAGGTCGGAAGGAATTGCAGCCTTGTCCTGGCCTAAAATTCTACCTTCGGATGTAGTCACTTTTTGAAAGGCGAAATCCCCCATTGGGTAAAAGACGGAGCTAGGAGGCTAGATTCCTTGGTTGCTAAACCAGTTTTCAGCGAAGCAAAAAGCTTGAAGAGGACAAACCTGAACTCTTTTCAACTTGGGTGTGACCTTACTGAGCACACTAAACCACCTTTTTCTATTCTTCCAAGAGGTAGAAAATATGATTAAATCCCAACCTTTTAAAAGTTTTGGAAAAGATTCACCTGGTTGATTCTGCAAACTGTTGTTCCTTGTGAAAAACAATAGGATAATATCCTGAGCTTGAATGAACACATCAATGAACAAATTCCAGAAATTGTGTAATCTTCATATCTTCTTTTATTATAGATGTTATTCTCCAAAAACCACAGTAGCCGTCGCCAAAATGTGTTTCGTCTTGGTATATATAACCATAGACTTCTTCAGGGCTAAAACTAGAAAGCGTTATAGTATCACACACAGCTCTCCATAAATCATGAGAGTGATAAGTTAAGACTTAGGGCCAGATGTAGGAGCAAAAATACAGGTCGGTAACGGCCGATTTCGGCCGTTACCGACCGGTATTTAGGATTTGGCATGTAGGGGGCATGTCATTTACAGAATCGGTAAATTCACCGATTCGGTAAATATACAGAATCGGTAAAATACTGATTCTGTAAATTTACCGATTCTGTAAATGAGATGTAGGTGGCACTTCACAGAGTGCCACAGGCCCTTAAGAGTCTGTATTTTACCACCCAATCCTATTGGGTGGTAAAATACCGAATACAGGTGTGCATGCACATCTGTGCATGCACACCTGTGCAATGTGACACACAGACATGCCCTTAGGGCATGTATGTGTGCCACATGTTAGACTTGCCTGTATTTGGGGTGCTAGAGGGTGTCAAAGTGACACCCCCTGCACCCTTGCAGAAATCGTTTTTTACCGAATCGGTAAATACCGATTCGGTATTGCCCATTGATTCCCATGGGCTTCAAGGCCCATAGGAATCAATGGGCAATACCGAATCGGTAAATACCGATTTTTACAGATTCGGTAAATCAAATAAAGATTTTACCTACATCTCCCTCCTTCTATTTTACCGATTCATAAATACCGAATCGGTAAAATTCGGTATTTATGAGTCGGTAAAATAGAATTACCTACATCTAGCCCTATGTTCTTTGTACATTCCTCAATCAATGTGTATCCTAAGTTTCCAATTCATTCTGTATTCGGCCTCCAATATCCAAAGTCAGTACCAGTCGGGCAGAAAAGGGTAATCAATCTGTGGCGTGTAGCCACAGATTGATTACACTTTACTGCCCGACTATTTTTGGAGAATAACATCTATAATAAAAAAAGATATGAAGATTACACGATCTCTGGAATTTGTTCATTGATGTGTTCATTCAAGCTCAGGATATAATCTTATTGTTTTTCTGAATGTGGTTTTGTGCTCGCATTACCTAATTTGGTTATTGGTGGGTGACAATAACCTTATCCTTTGAGCTGTTAACAAAATTGTAAATTTCACATATTGTCACACCTAGCGCAATTTATACTCAGTCACCCTTCCTTCTAAATTGCTGTTGTTCCTTGTGGTAGGCTTCTAGGCACCAAGACGCTCCCATGTCAGGTCGGGTTGCCCTACTCAAGTGCTTTATCTGCGTTTAAAATACAGAGTGCAGCCCATAAGGAAGCCTCAGAATTTGTTTTAATATTTTGTAGATATTTAGCATCACCACTGTTTCACTTTTCTGTTACCATTTTAAGTGACTAGGCATAGCTACGTAGATCAAAAAGTCTAATTACTCTTTATTTTGATAACGAGGCCAACAACACGTGTGTGTCTTATTCCTTTTTCCCAGTAGTAAGAAGATACATAGAAAAACACATTTGCTTTCTTCTTTACTACTAATTATGGCAAGGATCTCACTGGGATAGAAGAGAGGCCCAGGCACCAAAATAAAAGTGCCCTCTATTAGCAAAACAGATTTATTTTTATTTAGAAAAGAAAAAAAAAGTGGGCCACATTTGCAAATCTGCACAGTTTTGTGTGTCTTATTCCTTTTTCCCAGTAGTAAGAAGATACATAGAAAAACACATTTGCTTTCTTCTTTACTACTAATTATGGCAAGGATCTCACTGGGATAGAAGAGAGGCCCAGGCACCAAAATAAAAGTGCCCTCTATTAGCAAAACAGATTTATTTTTATTTAAAAAAGAAAACAAAAGTGGGCCACATTTGCAAATCTGCACAGTTTTGAACTTGTAAAGTTACGCTGTATGTGTTGTGCAAGGTATGAGAAAGTATCAAGTTGTAATTTCTGCAATCAGTGTTTTTCATAATATCAGGGCAATAAAAAGTACAATACCCTATCGCTCTTAAAAAAAAACGTAATGCATACAGAATTTCGCAATGCAAATATACAGCAATTTCTATATGGCAGTTTGTATTTGCTCTGTGGCGAACTAGCAACATTCCGGTGACTGTCCCAACGTGATGTAATTCTGGCGTTTGGCTCAAAATATAATGGCTTTACACCAAATACACGGTCGCAGAAGTCCTCATTTAAATCAATTGGGTAAACGTAAGATACTCTATTTTGGGATCAGCCGTAGTAGGTAGCTCAGTGACAAGCACGTACCATTATTTAGCGGTATGAGTGCCACGCTGGACCAGCAATGGTTAGTAAGAGGACCGCTGCGACAGAATCGCACAGTACTAGCGCCAAATCTTCCATTCACACCCGGCCCGGGATACTATTATACACCAGTTTTCTGGCGTACTTGCTCAATTAATGTCCGCTGAGTTTCTACTGATGAATTAAAAACAAAGACGCTGTGCAAACTAATAGGGTCGGAGTGGACACACACAAAAACAAGCATTGGAAATGCAATCGGGCTCGGATTTATTTGAGTTTGAGCTAATGGCATTGTAAATGGCAATGTCTTTTTGCCATGTGTTATGGAGTGTGTGCATGTGGTGTGTAGTGGAATTATGTGAGTTAGATTGGAATTGTAGCAATGGTGGCATGCTGTGCTTTACATGAATATGTTTAAAAGTAAAGTGTACCATACTGAGATTGCTACAATAGTTAATTGTGGATGCGTTAACAATTGATGCATGCACTGATGGCTGGTGGTGTGTGTGACTGCCTGTAGAAATTGTGCATTGATGGCTGGTGGTGTGTGTGCTTGGTAAAAGACTGCACTGCCGCCTGGAGGTGTGTGTGCCTGGTGGAAGGGTGCACTGACGGCTGGTGGGTGTGTGGTTGGTAAAAGCGTGCACAGATGGCTGATGGTGTGTGTGTTTGGTGAAAGCGGGCACTGACGGTTGCTAGTGAGTGTGCCTTGTAAAAGAATGCACTGACGGCTGGTGTTGTACGCCTGGTGGTGTTTGTGGTTCGTGAAAGCGTGCATTGATGGCTGGTGGTGTTTGGCCCTGGTGAAAGCGTGCACTGATGGCTGCTGGTGTGTTGTTGTGTGTGTGGTTGTGTGTGTAGTGGTGAGTGTGTGGTGGTGAGTCTGTGGGGGTGAGTGTGTGGTAGTGAGTGTGTTACACCAATGTGGCGCACTGGTGCCACTGCACCTGCTGCAGCAATGGTAGCTACGCCACACTAGTGCCACTGTACCTGCTGCAACAATGATAGCTACACCACACTGCTGCCACTGCACCTGCTGCAGCAATGGTACCTACGCCACACTGGTGTCACTGCACCTGCTGCACAATCATAGCTAAGTAACACTGATAACACTACACCTGCTACACAACGCCATCTACCACACAGTGGTGCCACTGCACCTGCTGCACAATCATAGCTAAGCAACACTACCACTGCTCCACCTATGGTAGCTACCACACACTGGTACCACTGCACCTGCTGCACTAAACTGGTACCACAGCACCTGCTCCACCAATGGTAGCTACGCCTACGCCACACTGGTACCACTGCACCTGCTCCACCAAATATACTTACACCACACCGGTACCACTGCACATGCTGCACCAATGATAGCTACGCCACAGTGGTGCCACTGCACCTGCTGCACAATCATAGCTAAGTAACACTGATAACACTGCACCTGCTACACAACCCCATCTACCACACACTGGTGCTACTGCACCTGCTGCACAATCATAGCTAAGCAACACTACCACTGCAACTGCTCCACCTATGGTAGCTACCACACACTGGTACCACTGCACCTGCTGCACTAAACTGGTACCACAGAACCTGCTCCACCAATGGTAGCTACGCCTACGCCACACTGGTAACACTGCACCTGCTCCACCAAATATACTTACACCACACCGGTACCACTGCACATGCTGCACCAATGATAGCTACGCCACACTGGTGCCACTGCACCTGCTGCACAATCATAGCTAAGTAACACTGATAACACTGCACCTGCTACACAACGCCATCTACCACACACTGGTGCCACTGCACCTGCTGCACAATCATAGCTAAGCAACACTACCACTGCTCCACCTATGGTAGCTACCACACACTGGTACCACTGCACCTGCTGCACTAAACTGGTACCACATCACCTGCTCCACCAATGGTAGCTACGCCTACGCCACACTGGTACAACTGCACCTGCTCCACCAAAGATACTTACACCACACTGGTGCCACTGCACCTGCTGCACAATCATAGCTAAGTAACACTGATAACACTACACCTGCTACACAACGCCATCTACCACACACTGGTGCCACTGCACCTGCTGCACAATCATAGCTAAGTAACTCTGATAACACCTCACCTGCTCCACGAATGGTAACTACGCCACACACTGGTGCCACTGCACCTGCTGCACAATCATAGCTAAGCAACACTACCACTGCACCTGCTCCACCAATGGTAGCTATCACTCACCGGTACCACTGCACATGCTGCACCAATGATAGCTACGCCACACTGGTGCCACTGCACCTGCTGCACAATCATAGCTAAGTAACACTGATAACACTACACCTGCTACACAACGCCATCTACCACACACTGGTGCCACGGCACCTGCTGCACAATCATAGCTAAGCAACACTACCACTGCAACTGCTCCACCTATGGTAGCTACCACACACTGGTACCACTGCACCTGCTGCACTAAACTGGTACCACAGCACCTGCTCCACCAATGGTAGCTACGCCTACGCCACACTGGTAACACTGCACCTGCTCCACCAAATATACTTAAACCACACCGGTACCACTGCACATGCTGCACCAATGATAGCTACGCCACACTGGTGCCACTGCACCTGCTGCATAATCATAGCTAAGCAACACTACCACTGCAACTGCTCCACCTATGGTAGCTACCACACACTGGTACCACTGCACCTGCTGCACTAAACTGGTACCACATCACCTGCTCCACCAATGGTAGCTACGCCTACGCCACACTCGTACCACTGCACCTGCTCCACCAAAGATACTTACACCACACTGGTGCCACTGCACCTGCTGCACAATCATAGCTAAGTAACACTGATAACACTACACCTGCTACACAACGCCATCTACCACACACTGGTGCCACTGCACCTGCTGCACAATCATAGCTAAGCAACACTACCACTGCAACTGCTCCACCTATGGTAGCTACCACACACTGGTACCACTGCACCTGCTGCACTAAACTGGTACCACATCACCTGCTCCACCAATGGTAGCTACTCCTACGCCACACTGGTACCACTGCACCTGCTCCACCAAAGATACTTACACCACACTGGTGCCACTGCACCTGCTGCACAATCATAGCTAAGTAACACTGATAACACTACACCTGCTACACAACACCATCTACCACACACTGGTGCCACTGCACCTGCTGCACAATCATAGCTAAGTAACACTGATAACACCTCACCTGCTCCACGAATGGTAATTACGCCACACACTGGTGCCACTGCACCTACTGCACAATCATAGCTAAGCAACACTACCACTGCACCTGCTCCACCAATGGTAGCTACCACTCACCGGTACCACTGCACATGCTGCACCAATGATAGCTACGCCACATTGGTGCCACTGCACCTGCTGCACAATCATAGCTAAGTAACACTGATAACACTACACCTGCTACACAACACCATCTACCACACACTGCAACAGAGCATATCTATGTATATCAAAAGCATGCTTTGAATATCAATTCCAGCCGTGGGGGCTGAAAGGACGAGCAGGTTGGGAGAGGCGATGTCAGAGGCTTCTGTGAGCTCCCAGCCTGTCGTTTCCAGTGGTGGGGGCTGCAGTGAGGAGCGGTGGGGGCTGAAAGTATGAGCAGGCTGGGAGAGGTGATATAGAGGCTTCTGTGAGCTCCCAGCCTGTCGTTTCCAGTGGTGGGGGCTGCAGTAAGGAGCAGGCGGGGAGAGGCAATATCAGAGGCCTCTGCGAGCCGGCATCTGGCGAAAGGCCAACACTTAAAACATGAAAGGAGGCAAAGGGACGCGTGCAAGCAAAACTCACAGCAGACTGGTGAACGCGCCCCGACCATCTGGATTCTATTACCACAGCACCCTGACAGCTATAATTGTTAATTTATTGCACTGCCGTGCGCATAACCACACAGGATATGGCGGAAGTGCTGAAGCAGAAAAACATATGGCCTATTGCGTGAAGGCTACTAGAAACAGGGCACCGCGCGGACCAATTACCATGCACCAGGCAAAACAAACTACTGAAAAATCTCGCGCACTGAGGAATTTTTCCTGCACTATCCAGAACCCCCTAACTAAAGGAGTTCGGAGCTCCGCCCCCCTGCTTACGCAGGGCTGACGTAGGCCGAGCCCTAAAAACTAGCCGGGCCGGTGGAGTCTAGAATTTTCCAATCTCTCCCGATCACACAATGGACGCATCCTGCCTCGCGCTGCGTGGCTGCCATGTTTGCGCTGAAGGGGAGGAGCGGCGCGAGCGAGGATGGAGCGTGGAGAGGGCAACCTGAGAGTATTTCAGTGAGAGGAAGGAGTGAAAGTGAAGCGTGGCGGGAAGTGACATTGAATGGGAGAAAGCGGGCGAGAAATTGAACAAGACGCGTCGCTGCACAAACCAGTTAAGAGGTGAGAAGAGGGGTGGGGGGAGAGGAGGCGACGTCATTTTTGGAACCTAAGCCCTGTCCTTTGTAAACTGGGGGGGCGTGTTTTTCGATGAGAGCAAGAAACAAAAAAACACGCCCCTCAATCCGAAACGGACGGGGCTTAGCTACAAAAAATGACGTCACAGAACCCTCTTCTCCAATGGTTGGCCGCCGTTTAGGCAGCCAGCCAATGGAGAAGAGGGGCGGGTTCAAGCCTCCCTACTCTAAGACATGAGATCTCGCAAGCAAGACTGCGCATGCGCAGCCTACGCTAGCCGAGACCTAAAAATGACTAAATTTGGGCTAAGAATACTTTCGCCAGCCTAGAAATCTTAAAAGAGAATCTAAATTACTATCTAATGCCAGCGTTAAATCTTTTATTACGCTTAAGACAACAGAGTATCTGAAACCTTACCTCTAAAATGTGATCAACAATGGGATCATTATGTATTAACAAGCCTCTCCCTCCAGACTGCTTTGCAATTTGTATTTGTATTGGCTTCCCAGGCAAATAATAATTGTTGCTCCTCTTAAAGGTTTTAACTTTACTAATGTCTGGATGAGTTTTTCTTTTTTTGGAAGGAATTCCTGAATGGTCCTTTAGTATGTTTATCTGCTACTCATTTTTCTGTGCTGCTATTTAGATGAGGTACATTAGTATACAAACAAGCATTGGCATAGCCAATAGGTCTCGCCTTTGGGACCTTATAAGTATTTATGCAGCACAATACCCTTGGTGCAACAACATTAACTGTTGCATGGCTAAACACTTATAAGGTCCTAAAGGTGAGACCTATTGGCTATGCCAATGCTCGTTTTCTGTAGTTTTAGATAGCGCAAACTCGACCCTAATGTATTGAAGCGCTTTACATTAGCACTAATTATATTACACAAGGGCATATTCATTGTTGGTAGGCGCGGGGACATGAAGTGATTTGCCCAGAATCACAGTATGTTGAGCAGCCGCCGAGACTCGAACCTGCTGCTCCAACTAAAAAGTCGGCAGCTCTGGTCGTTACGCCAGATCCTCTCCCCTCATGGGAGGAATAGCGCTCATACCGACAAAATGACACTTCGAAGCACCGAGAGGCAGCAGGTGTTGAAGGAGGGAACATGACAGGGAACAGGAGAAAGAATAGGGAGACGAAGGAGAAGGAAGAAACTGTTGATGGGAAAGGGGTATGAGAGAGTGAAAACGGGAGAATGTGAGACGAAAAGAGAGACCAGGACATGCATAAAGGGAATGGGGGGCACAGGAGAGAGCAAATGAGGGAATGTTAGAGCCAAGGAGGGAGGACAGAAGGCATGAGGAATCAAGAGAGACTAGAGAGAAACAGAAGATAGAGCAATGGACGAAAGATGCAAGATAGAACAGGACAGGCAAGGAGGGAACAGAACGGAAAGAGAGAACAGCGGCGGAACAGAGGAACGAGAGAACAAAAGGAATGACCAGTAGAGGAAATAAAGGAGGAGGAAATAGGATAGTCAGGGACTGAGGACAGGGAAGGAATTGCGGTGGGAAAGATGGTGGGAGCGTAGAAGGGAACAGGAGAGGGATTAATGGAACAGATGAGGCGGCTGGGGAACCAGTATTGTAAAGGCAAGTGTCAGCGCTCAAGTAAAGCTGACTTAAGTTATTAGGAGCAAACAACGTCTTTGGAGACTAGCTGTGTACGCTTTAACACATTATACCTCATGCCGTGCGTTGTGAAGGCTGTGGTTTGAAAGTCCCAGTGGGTGGAGCAAGCTTCGTTCTTTAATTGTAAACTAAGATGGAGTCCGACTGTATAAACATGAGAGCAATAGTGGAGTCAGCAGATAGTGAGAAAAGCAATGTAGACTGAAATTACCGTAGCAATATAGTGCGAACAATTGGGATGTCATGGAGTGATCTGGTGCAAGGAGACGGCGTCAAAAGTAAACAAGAATGAAATTCCAAAGGCAGGGGAGAGGGGCTGCCCCAGGACCAGGGGAGACTAAGATAGGAGGGGAAGGAGAGCGAGCTGTGAGGAGAGGGCAGAATGAAATCAGGAGAATCTGAGATAGCAGGGGGAAGGAGAGCGACCTGCAAGGGGTTGTTTAATGACTTGTTTAATAGAACTAACATATACGTAAGCATTGGAGGTGAACACTTAGGGGCACATGCATCATTGGTTTTTGCATTCGCAAACGGTGCGAATCGGAAAAATCGGCCGTTTGCGAATGCAAAAACCATTTTTGGGATGCATCAAACTTTTGTGCACAATTCGCATTTTTTAGCATTTCTAAAAAATGCGAATGCATTTAAGGAATCGCATTTGTGCGATTCCTTAAATGCAATGCATCATTTAAAAAAAAAATAGCGAATTTGGAAATTGGAAGTGCAAATTAACACGAGGTTGAGCCTCGTGTTAATTTGCGAAAATGTTTAAAAAAGCAAAAAAATGCATTTTTTAAACTTGCATGTTACAGACACACATGTCCTTAGGACATGTGTGTGTGAAACATCCACTTAAAAATACATTTCAGGGGTGCAGGGGGGGGGGGTCCTTTGGACCCCCCCTGCACCCATGGAATGCATGAACAAATTGCGAATTTTGAAATGCCTTCCCATTGACTCCTATGGGCCTTTTGGCCCATAGGAATCAATGGGAATAGCGAAAATGCAGTTAGGAATTCGCTATTTATTTGGAATTCGGTAAAAATTGCGGTTTTTACCGAATCCCAAAAAAATAGCCAAAAAAATGATGCATACCATTTTGCAATTCTTAATTTGCGATTCGGTAATTTTCGCAAATTAAGAATCGCAAAATCGTACATTGATGCATGTGCTCCCTACTTACATGCTCCATCTCAGATGCGTGAAACTTGTTTAATTTTGTAGATACAGCTAATGTTCGTAAGAGACATTGATTGCATAGGGAATGTTTCCTCATGTAACAAGAGCGGCCGGGAAACTGAAAGAACGGCCGGCCACCGATGAATAATTAGGGGAGGAGAAGCCGTGGCCGGCCAGCCATGAATAATTAGGGGAGGAGAAGTCGCACAGCGCACCATGGGCGAAGACCTTTGATGTGCTGTGCGGCCGTTAAAAAAAAGCAACTAGGAGGGGGGGAGGCTGATGCGCGTGCTTGTTTGCTCACGTGATTCACGTGAACTTAATGAAAACCGCAGCGCAAGAAGCCCTTGGTTTCACTAGGATTTCGAGCACTTGAATTCTCGCTCCGCTCAATGCGCTTGCGCGCATTGATAGGTCGCGAGACCTAAAAAGGGATGGATGGAATGCTTGAATTAATCTGAGCCACTGGTATCCACTTCAAGCCCTGATATCTTTCGGGTTCTAGTTCACGCTATATAAAACGTTATAAATAAATAAATAAGCCGTTTTTCAAGCCATTGTTATTTTGCACACCATTCCACTTCAGTTTGGAACCGGCCATATGCAAATCTGTCTTGATCCTGCTCCATTGGAAACAGTCCAGCCCTAACTGCCAGGTCAGGCCCTCCCTGAACTGCAACACAAGCATATATTGAAAACAGAGCTTTGGACTGTACTATTTCCGCTGAAAGGCAATATTTCTCTCCATGTTTTTCCATACCTGCCGTGTCACACAGTTTGGTACTTACTTTCCCTCCATGTTAAAGAACAGTAGATGTTTCGGCACCCAGGCTAATGTGCTGCATAGCTAAATACATATAAGGTCCCAAAGGCAAGACCGATTGCATTGCAAATGCTTGTTTTTATTTTGCAGTCCTGCGGTATTCTAGCAGAATCACATGGGAGAGCCGCGGTTCCTCACGGGAGGTTCCATGGGAGTACAGCTGTACCCATACATGGTACAATCTTTTTTTCATTTTCATTTGACACTGGGTGTGGAGGGTGCTTTTAGGACCTCCCCACAAGGTCCAAGGTACCCCTACCATGCCCCTTATACTTTCTTTTTCTTCACTTAAGGACACCACGGCCAAGTCTCTGTGGCCTGTAATGGCGGCCACATTATTTCTCTTGATGTTGCAGCCAGCCAATCAGATGCTTTATTCTTGCAGTACTGAAGCAGCCAACATGGGGAAAAAGCCCTCTCAGTCAATTAGAAAGCTATATATTTTTTAATTTGCGGGACCACCGCTGGACCAACCATCCAGTTATCACTAACTTTTGAAGCTAAATTAAAAAAAAAGGATTAAACTGAATTACACCAAATCGCTAATAGCTTGCTTCCTGAGTAAAGATATAGCTTCACGACAAATTTGGTGTAATTATGTTCAGCTACTTTTTTCTAAAACCCTTCTAAAAATTCCTGTAGGAAATTGCATGGAGAAAATAAGTTTTGGGGCTCCCATCCATTTTCTCAGCCACTCCTTAACGGATCACCCCTGTACTTTTCATGAAGGAGCTGAGGTGACTGAAGTTTATTTGGAAAATGTTATCAAATGGCGCCAAAGTTATTAGCAAAACGAAAATTCCTGCCACTATGTTGTATATATATATATATATATATATATATATATATATATATCACTCCACCCTCTTCACAACAAAGAGCAGAGGCCACACAGAGGATAAAAGGAAGCTTCTTTATTTAAAAAATACAGCATGATGCATTTTGGCCCCAGTCGGCCTCCTTCCGATGCCTTTAGTGTTCTGGCAGCTTCTGTCACCTGTTTTATATCAGTCCTGTGCCAATCCCAGTGGCGGGATCTCGCTCCTCCCCCGACCAATAACTGCTCACCACGGGAAGTCCATCAGGACTACCAGTCCCAGAATTTATTTACCGGGTCGGTACTGCTTAGTGGAAAGTAGATTTCTGTCCATGTGGGCTTGCGAAGTGCAGGACTGATCGCGGTGGCAGCAGAAGCCTATATCCTGCTAAATTAAATTCCAGAAGCCTCCTCGGGTTCCCAACCGTACCTGCCGCCAAGTACCAGACTCCACAGGGCAGGGACAGGGATGACAGTGCACCCTGCCCTAAGTGAAGTCACATACCACGTTGCAGCCGCCCTTGCGATGTCTGGTCTCGGAGGCGGGCCCGGGCCATTCCAGTATCCTGGACAAGAACCAAATCTGCAAAGGCAGTCACCAGTGACGTCCGGGCCAACTATATATATATACATAACCATAGGAAGAACATTTTTTGTTTTGCTTATAACTTTGGTGTCGTTTTATGAATATTCATGAAATTTTCCAAACTCATTTGTTGTTCATATCAACTCCTATGCTGAAAGTTTGGGGGCGATATGTCAAGGGGGGGGCGAGAGAAAAGGGGGGTCCCAAAACATGTTTTCTCCATGTAATTTCCATAGGACAGTTTAGACCAGGCTACAGGTCGAACGGGTGAACGGGCTGACGCAAACTCCAACCGCTTCTGCTGTATTCAAACCTAAGCTCCTGCATCTGTGAATTCCACATTACATGTTACAGTTCCATGTGACATAAACAATAGCTATTAGACACGAATGACTAAATTCTATAATGAAAATAAAGGTAGGATACGATTACCACACTGTGCCAACCAGTTCTGAAGTGTTTTTTGATCTTGATCGCCAGCTCGTGAGCAGAGGCTGAGGATGAGCAAATTTGTGTGAAAGGGCTTTGTAGATAACAGGCAGGCGAGAGACGTGTGCACAAAGAATAGACATGGTTTCAAAATGGATGTCAGGCTTAGGCTAATTTAGCAAGTAAATAGCGTATTTGCATAGGCCATACATCACCCATCCCTGGTTAGGCTGGAGACGTATGGAGCAATAATGAAAACAGAGTTCACATGCCTGAGCATACTTAGAAAGTTATTATATGAAAAATAGTTCAATTGAAGTGTATTAAAACTTTTTATAGGAAAAAGTCAAGAAAGTTGGAAAAAATCAATCCAAGAATAAAGTGAATTTCTTACAAGTCTTGGAGATTGCAGTCCGGAAGTTCTTCAGCGGCTTGAGATGCGTAATGTTCCAAGAGGCAATTGTTGCCATTGTGTGAGAAAAGCGAAGCGATCCAATTCATATCCTCGAAGGGACAGTAATGCTTCTCGAATGTTGGAGTGGCAATTTGAATTGGCAGGCAATCTGTGATGTTGTCAAAGGTCGCATGTTGCAGGAGATCTTTTGTGGCTGCGCAGAAATCCTATTCCGCCACAATACCTTTTTTGCGTTGCATCTGCCATTGCTCCACTTCCCGAACAATTAAGTTCATGGTTTTCAAGATACTCCATTACCTGCTGGATATCAAGAGCGATTGTTGGGATGTTGGCAAGGCATAGATCCATTCACCAGTCAAATGGACAAGTTTTGCAATAAAAAGATGGTTGCACGCTGATTGCATATGTGTAAATAAATGTCATGTTGTAGTTTGCTCCGATAAAGGATAGAGGCAGGCTGCCGAAAAGTTGTTCCATTTTTTCACGGTATTAATGTAGCTTCGCGTTGAGGCGTATTCTGTCGGACATGCTTGTTACCACAGGGAGCGCAGCCATTTTTTACAAGCAAAAATAGTAGTAGGATGGCCGCAAAGAGAGCGAGAATTATGGGCACTGTTCCTGTTATTCCAGAGATGATCAAATGAATGAAGTCTGGTATTATACCAAAAACTGTTTGAAAGCCTGTGACAAGGCCGGGGGAGACAGTGTTAAATAAGTGTGCCAGATCTTGAGTGTCAGATGTGTTGAAAATTGTATAGCAATTCACAAAGTGTAATGGGAGGTTTGTATTTAAAAGGGACTGTATTTTACTTGAAGTTCGTGCTATCTGCAGTCGATAAATTTCTTTTGCAGAAGTGAGGGACACTTCTGTTTGAAACAAAAGCACTTTTAGTTTGCTCAGTTTAATAAAATCTGTTTTCAAAGTAGGTGTTGAAGGCCAAGTTGAACTTTGGGGGTTACTTTGTGTGGCTGGGAATAGACATTGCCACAGGAAGTTACTCGGTTTGAAACAGTAAGGACATACGTATGCCAGCTCACATTCCGTAGTAGTCCATGTTATTAAGAAGCAGATAACTGCCGTTAGAAAGCTGTGTGAATGTTGGTCTGATTGTGGGAGTTGGCGTGCTTTTAAGAAAGCACACAAGATTGGGGGTTGTAAGCTTAGAAGCGTTGTGCAGTTGGACATTCTTGCATAGTAATGAATGACTGCCATTGTGGTCACACTTTTCACCTGTGAGAAAAACTTCTGTATCTTCTTTAAGACAGCGATATGTAAATGGGAGAAACCACTGCTCGTGAATAAACGCGCTACCTTATATAATCACATACAACATGACAAACAACATGTACACCTAGCAGACACAACGACGCTACGTACTGTGGGAACCGTGGCTAGCCATGTACACAAACCAAACATGGCATGGCACCTCTGCCACACAATGCAGAATGCGGGGAGATATGGCAGCAAAGTATGTGTGAAGGTGGCAAGAGATTCTCTATTATAAAAGTATACAGTGCAAAGTGTTGAGGGAATGTGCCGGACAGACTTGAGTATGCAGAGCACAGACACGTACATGTCAACATACACTGATGGTCTATTGAGTGAAGTGGACGCAACCATGATAGCACAGTCAGCAGGGAAGATTACGAAAACATAGCGCGTACGTGCCCCCCCCCCCCACATCTTTAGCGTAGTGGGCTGGCTCAGCGTACGCAAGGCTAGCTTAGGGATATGAATAAAAGGCACGTTTCTCTGGGTGTGGTTCACTTCTGGAATGGGGACTGTGTTTTCCAGGTCTGCGCAGCTTACACCGCCACGAGGCTGACGCCCTGAGTGAAGGTGGGTGCGTGAATGATGCTCTCAACCTGCTGGTACTCAGAAACCGGCATGATGGATGTGACGCACATAAGCCCCACAGTTCACCTTTCGACCCTGTCGTATGTGAAAGAGGGCCCACCACGTGCCGGCAGAAGCTCCTGGGCCGAGGTCTGTGAGCTCGGAAGGCTCCTTAGATCAACGCCGGCTACCGCGACACAGGCACACAGCACCCAGCCTGAGGCCCAGCACCGTGGAGTGCTCTGTATACTACTAATACAGTAGTCCAACAGGTACCAACAGTGGAATGGTGTCTTGATCCCACAATGGACGATGTTAGAACTGCATCTGAGAGTGGAGATGAAGGTACTCTCTTCGACCAGGTGCAACCAACTTTAGGTAACCGACAGTGGAACAGTGTCTTGATCCCACAATGGACGATGTTAGAACTGCATCTGAGAGTGGAGAGGAAGGTACTCCTTCGACCAGGGGCAACCAACTCTAGGTCCCAACAGTGGAATGGTGTCTTGATCCCACAATGGACGATGTCCGATATTACCTGCTGCTTGGTTTTCATACAACTCGTTCCGCTGAGGTGCATCCCACTCTGTGCTTCCGTAGCTAATGGCTGCACATGATTATTGGGCTTGGTCGACTGCAGTGGCTGGACTACACCGCGGTACAGCAGGTCCGAACGGTGAAACGGGGTCTTGATTCTATGATTGAGGATGTCAGAAGTTAAAGTCTGTGATGATTTCTGTGTACCCCCTCCGATCAGGTGCAACCAACTCCGTGCTTCAGAATCCAGAGGCGTTAATGACCACTGCCTCTGGCCTACACTGCGGTCAGCGAGGCTCACAATTCAGATCGAGTGGTGATTGTTTAATTACAGAATCCAGTAGGCATCTAACTACAACGTCTATTCATATACACACAATATCCTTTTAGTATACTTGCTTGAGGAACTTTTTTTAGATGAGATATAGGTTTAGTACAATTACCAAATTCTTCTTGGTAGTGGAAAAGAACACTGAATAACAGTCTACACTGTGAACAGTAGAGATCGCAATTCGAATTGTTTTGATTTATGTATTGCTGAGTTTTCTGTAATTTATGTTGTTATATTTTGTGAAGAGGAAGTGAGAAATAGTATTCATGGATGTCTGTGCTAACTACTGCCTTCAATTTACACTGCAGACAGCAGTGGTCACAATTCAGATCGAGTCGCTATTGTAGATGACGCAGTCCTGTAGGCAAAAGACATTGCTCCAGTGCTCTCTGTCCGCACGATGCATACGCATCATCGCAGGCTCCGCACACGCTTTTTGTTGCTTCGTGTATTACAAACTGGGCAGCTCAAGTCAACGCCACGTGGCTGTGGGCCCTTGCCGACCGCTCTCTCTGGCCTACACTGCAGACAGCAGTGTTCACAATTCAGATCGAGTTGCTATTGCAGATGATGCAGTCCTGTAGGCAACAGACATTGCTCCTAGTACGGCCCGCCCGCAGCACGCATCATCGCTGGCTGTGCACATGCTGAATGCTTTTGATGTGGCTATCTGAGTGCACTAGAACTGATGGACCCTTTATGATACAATCTTTTTGTGTATTATTTCAGATCTACTGCCTGTGTCTCAGTATGCCACAAGTTATGGTTCTTTTACGATAGAATCTTTTGTGTATTATCTCACATCTACTGTCCCTACCTTACTGCAGCACAAACTATTGACCCTTTTATTATTGAATCTCTGTGTGTGAGCCAATGATTACTGTTGTAGTTGATGCTAGCAGCAACCATTCCCTGAGGGCTGGTTTACACTCACCCCACACGCATCCAGCACAGACGTGGATATGTCCACGTCTGGTACCCTGGTAATAAAAAGGAGAATCTAGCGCACGTGCCCGTTCCCACTTCCACTATCTATCTGTGTTCGTGTGTTCATTATCTATGCATGATTCTGCCTCTGGGCCGTACCACATTATGCTGTGTACAGCGTATGCAACCATGTTTCCTCTGGCAGTGGGGAAAACTTTGGTTATGTAACTTTTAGGTGCATGGCTATCACAGGTGGAAGGCTACTTTACAGACCATGAATATTGATGAAGATGATGGTTGCATGTTGTGTGTAGTGTAAGATATGTGTACATAGCAAAAAGTTTTCAAGAAAGCTCTCTAAGCAGAAGAGTTGTGTCTCATCAAATGCTGTAGAGAGAATGACTAAAATGGGTGGTGTTCTCCAACTGCTACAATGGGAAATGTTATGAACTAATCAAATGCTTTTTTTTAAGGTCACATGACAATCGCGCACCCAGAGTGCAAGGAGACCGCACCCGACACGATTTATGAGAAAATATATTTACTATAATATAAGTTTATCACAGTTAGACATATATAAATATTTTAGATTATCGCTTGCTCTCATATACACTATAAAGTTATTTAGATATAGTTTTGAGACATAAAAAAAATGAGGGAATGGCGTACCCGGCGTGACACCATACGTCTATGACGTAACACAGGGCCTGGCAGCGTGCACTCGTCGCATAAGCAACGCGCAGCGGGCGCGACCCCATACGCACATGACGTAATGTGCGGCTTGGTACTGCGTATCCGTCGCATACCAAAGTAGCAGCTGGCGTGACCTCATATGTATATGCTTTTACGCGGAACACAGTGCCACGAACCCGTCGGATAAGAAATGCACATTATTTACGAGTTTAGCAATATGGCGGATAGGATTCGCGTGCTGATCGAGCTTGGTACACTACCGGTACGGGGCTCCAGTTTTCTCAACAAAAAACCCAAAAAGATATACATTTTTTTTTAAGATATAAAACATTACATGTTATGAGTGATGTAATATGTGACGTCATCAGCAGTGCATTGCGGGCGCGCAAGTTATAGTTAGCTCAACTAACTATAACAGGCACATTTCTCTGGTGTTATATGAGTCAAATGTCCGACTAACTATAACGTCCCTGAAACCTATGGTTTTTTAGTAAATTTCAAAGGTTTTTTAAATGCTAATTCCTAACTATAACGTTTGTAAACCCAATGGTTTTTTCAGTGAATAAAATATATATATATATATATATATATATATATATATATATATATATATATACATATATACGTGTGTGTGCATATATATATGGTGAGTGGTATGTTTTATGTATATAAATATATATATTCACAAAAAAAACAAAGTTATGGTTCGAATTTTACTTTCACTAAACCATAGAAATTCAGAAGTTAGAGTTAGAATTATCTCAAGTAACTATAACCCATGCCCCCGCCATGCACAGTTTTCTCATTGATAATTTGACTGCAAATGTTGTACTAATATTAGCAATGATGTCACAGAAAATGTCATGAGTTATGTAATTTGTGAGGTAATTAGCAAAGCATTGCGAGGGCTTGAGTTATAGTTACCTTACGCCACAAGTTATAGTTACTTGAGATAACTGTCACTATAGCTGCTGAATTTCTATGGTTTTGTGTGTGTAAAATCTGAACCTAACTATAACACCCCTGTAACCTTTGTTTTTAGTGAATTTCAAATTTTTTTAATGCTATATCCTAACTATAACGGACCTGTAACCCTTGTTTTTTTTTCAGTGAATTTCTAGTGTTTTTTTAACAGAAAGTAATAAGTAATTACTATACGTTAATCCAACCGCCTTCGGTCGTGTGCAGTGGGAGGTTAGCCGATGGGCCAGGCCTCTGCAGCCAACCCCCCATATGCAGCCAACCTTGTTACTGTGGCCAGTCCCTGTGGCCAACCCCCCAAAGGCAGCCAATCTGTGGTTCCCCTCCCTAGGCCACTTTAGGCCCCAGGGATCCTATCCCCTGGTACCCAGTGTCTTTTTAAGGTGGAGGGTGGGGAAAGGGCCCCCCTCCCAGGCCACCTTTGGCCCCAGAGACCCCATTTCCTGGGGCCCACCATTATATTTATGGGGGAGGGGCACACAACCCCCTCCCCAGGCCGATTTCAGCTCCGGGGATGCCATCCCCCTGGACCGGCACATTTTGTGGCACAGAGGGGCATGTGTCCTCCTTCCTGGGCTGATTTTGGACCCGGGGACCCCATGCCTGGGTCCCGGTGCATTTTTCAAAGGGGGGTATGTGGACCCCCTCCCCAGGTCGCTTTTGGCCCCGGGGACTCTGTCCCCCGAGCTCCCCATTATATTTGGTAATTTTGACCCAGGGACCCCATCTCCAGAGGCCCAGCCATATGGTGAAGGCGGAGGGGGGCAGCACCCCTTCTCCCTGGGTCGATTTTGCCCCGGGATCCCAATCCCCTGGGGCTCACTACCTTTTTAAATTGGGAGGAAGACATACAGCCTCCCTTCCCAGGCCGATATCGGCCCCGGGGCCCCCATCCGTCAGGGCCCGGACAACTAAGGGTGAGTGAGCTTGTGCCGGCCCAATGCGCCCACCATAACCGGTTTGGGGACCAGCGGGGGAACTCTGAGGGATCAGCCATCTCCTCACATCCAGCAGGAGCAAGCACTGCTCCCACTCGCAGGAAGCAGCTAAAAATGCTGGTTTCTGCGGGCGGGAGCAATATTCAGATCTGTTTCCCTGCCCACATTGCTGCAGGAAGGGAAACCGATCTGAAGACCGGTCCCCGCTGGCGGGAGCATTTTTAAAGCTCCCGCCAGCTGGGAGCAGACTTCATGTTTGCTCTCACTTGGTGGGATCTTTGAAATTGCTGCCCCCTCCAATTTTTTTATGAGGCGGAGCCCTGGGGAATGGGGTTCCTGGGGCTGGAATTGGCCCACATTGCTGCAGGAAGGGAAACAGATCTGAAGTCCGGTCCCAGCTGGCGGGAGCATTTTTAAAGCTCTTGCCAGCTGGGAGCAGACTTCGTGTTTGCTCTTACTTGTTGGGATCTTTGAAATTGATGCCCCCCCCCAATTTTTTTTATAAGGTGGAGCCCTGGGGGATGGGGTTCCTGGGGCTGGAATTGGCTCAGGGAGGTGGGGTCACTTTCGTCACCCTCCCCTATATGAATATAAAAATCCCCCCCCACCAACCTGACCCACCCACCAGGGTTGTAAAAAAAAAACAAGCGTGCAAGATTGCACTTGTTTTTTTTTATTTTGCTGCGGATCCTCTGCAAATTCATGGCAAAATAGAAAAACACGTTTTTGGCCCTTAGTGTTGTCCCTGTAGCACCCTACCATCAGGCCTATTAAAACAACACTTTGTGAACAGGCAGAAGACTCTCTTTTATTTTTTACAATCTCCTCCTGCACTGGTCTTGCCAAGAAGCAGAAGTGCTGCTCAATGAGCCAAGAGAATTATCACAAGAATATTCCATAAGAGAAGTTACAGACATTGTAGGTTACAATTTACTACACCCTGAGACTGATCGTCTTGTTAAGAGTATGAGAAGTGAAACCTCCCAGAGTTTTCCAGAGTGAAGTATGACTTTGCAAGGTCGGACTCCTCTTCCTTAGTACGCAGGGGCGGCTCCTCCATGTGGGCGGAGGAGCGTCGCCCCACTGCTTTCTCACAGTGTGAGAAGCAGAAACATAAAATGGTATTTTCAATACCATTTTATGTTTCTGAGTCACGCACTGCAAGAAAGCAGATGGATTTAGTTGGGGCGGGCAGGTAGGCGGTCCTGCTTGATAGGGGAGGAGTGCCTAGCCCAATGTTGCGGGCCCAGACTGTTTGGTAGGCCCTCTACGGCTGACCAAACCAGTTATGCGCACTCTCCCTTTTCTCCATGTAGGCTGCATGCAGCATACATGGAGAAAATGGCCTCCCCATAGCCGACTGTGGGGTCGGCGTCACAACCAATCACAACGCTGTCATTGCAGCATTGTGATTGCCTTAGGGGAGGGAGGCTAGGCTGCCTGATTCCTGTTCCTGCGGAGGCAGGACAGCAGGAACAGACTGAGCAGAAGATGCGGGACCCGAGAAAGGTATGTTTAAAAATAGTTTTTCTTATTATTTAAACCCCTCCTCCCCTCATGACCCCCTTCCCTCGCGACCACTCGTCGTCCCCCCACCCCCTGCATGTGACCCTGCGCCCGCCCCCCACCTGTGAGCCATGCCAGCCGCGACTGTTAGTACAGAGGGCACTTAAATATAGGAAAAACACACCAACTAACCATTATTAATAAATACATAACCTGTGGGTATTCCCACCAGAATATCCACACACTAGCAAAAAAACGATGCAACCTTTTAATACCAAGAAAATAATATAGTGATATGTTCCTATAAATGCTATATTTTTAAGGCAAATTTGTGTTGGAAGGAATGGGGGCTATCACTGCAATAAGCCATATAAAACAGGTTCAGTAGGATTTGGGTTTTAGAAACATCTGTGCCCATTACTGCGTGCTTTTGGACATGTACCTTCATTCTGTAGCATTAATGCACTCGTTCTCACTCTCTGTTAGGCCAGTGGAGTAGCGAGTGTGTCTTAGCCACTAGTGCAAGGAAGGAAATGGGCCCTCTGAGGTCTACTAGCCCCTTCTCTTTTGTAGAGGCTTGCGTTTAATACACACCTTTCTTTGTGAATACATAGACTTGCTTCAATCCATAGAACTATATTATGGCTACCAATGGTCTTTCCTTCCTAAAAAGAAGATTTGTTCTCAGCACAGTTATCACACACTGAGCACTTCGATTACTCAAATAAATTATCCTTCACTCCTTGTGAAAGCAATCTGAAAGTGGCTGAGGGTCTGGTTTCAGAAAATTGTGAAGTGTCCCAAAATGCATCAGTTTAAAGTGTATTGTAACACGATTTTCAATAAAATATAAAGTATACTTACGGTTTTTAAACATTTATCAGACACAAACGCAGTACATTAAGAACTTTATAATGACAGCTATATTGGTATATTTTTCACTATTCATATTAACAGACTTATACAACACTTTTACAATGTTAACAATTTCAGAAAGCCTTGAAACTCGTGCTTCTAGTGTATTTCATTTTTAGATTAGATGTTTTTTTTCTGTCAGTCAACCCCATGCACATTTTATCTGTTCGCTCAGTAGCAAGGTCATGTGTTTATGTTTGTTTCCTTATCTGCCTACAGACACACCACATTTGACATTGTTTTAGATCATGGGTACTCACAAACTTTCTCTCGGGGGCCAAATTTACAGTGTGGTTTGTGGCCGAGGGACACACCGGTGGGGGCGGCGTCAGTGGGGGAGGGGGCGGGGCTAGAGCAAAAAAACCTGTGACCATGAGGTTGAACACAGGCCCCTGCAGCGGACGCCTTCGTCCACTGAGCCACCAGACCCGGCATACCTCATAGAGTAATGTTCCATGACTGAGGGAATTAGAAGAGTGCTGGAGCATTGTCCCATTCCATACCATAAAGAGCGCATAATAGACATCTGGTACATATAGAATGAAATGATCTCACCCAGTCTTTAAACGCTGTAGGCCGTGTGGCGTGGCTGTCTATTCGATTCTGCATGTCCTCGCACCCTGGAGTCACGCCAGAGCAACCTCCCACAAGGACATCCCTGCACCAAGTTAGTAGCCCCGCGTGGCCAATCGCTCTGCAGCCCACTCAAGAAGTTATTCCTGTTCGTCAAGACGGCTGCTTTCTGCTTGGCCACCAGCCTGTCTGTGCGGGCTGTTCCTCTATACCTTGGCCCATTCCTTTAGCGATTTCTGAAGTTCCTTAGGGTCTGTGAAAAAGTGTGAGTGCCCCTGCCTGTTGATCCGTAATTTCGCCGGGTACAGCCAGGCCTAGTTCCCGCAGTTGTTTCTTGTATGGAGCGAAGTGTCGCCTCTCCTCTTGGACTTTCGCCGTGAAGTCAGGGTACAAGGAAACCTCCATACCCTCGAATTGTAGCTTCCCTTTTTCTCTGGCTGCCCGCAGCGCTGTGTCGCGATCTCTATAATTCAGTAGTTTGGCTATGATCGGTCTCGGTGGCGCTCCCGTGCGCGTTCTCGGACCCAGCGTGCGATGCGTCCTCTCAACAATGAACATAGGGGAGAAGACATCCTCTCCCAGCAGGGTGACCAAGAGCTTCTCTACGAATAGTTCCATCTTCCCGGTTTGCGTCGTCTCCGCAATCCCTGTGATACGTATGTTCGAGCGTCTCGAGCGGGCCTCCAAGTCTTCCGATTTATCCTGAATGACCTGTAGTAGTCTGGAGAACTGTTTACGATCTTTATCCCACTCCGTCTGCGCCTCTTCCCCCTCAGTGATTCGCCTCTCCGACATGTCAAGCCTCTCCGCATGTTTGTCGATGCGCTCCGACATGCGGTCCATACGGTAGGTGAGAGCGTCGATCTTTGTGCCTATGGACGCCATGCTGTCCTGCAGTCCCTTCTCCATAGACACAAGCATGTCCTTAATGTCAGTGTACATCGTGTTTTCTGGGCCGGTATTCCTTGGGGAGGGGCCGGCACCGACTCCTCAGGTGTCTTCGTTCTGCGTTGTTCGAATGCCAGCTTGGTCTGGGTCCTGTCGTTCTTGCCCATATTGCTTGTTGGGAGCAGCAGTCGTCCCACTTCACTGCGCTGACTCCCAACTCTGTGGACACTCGAAACCAGCAGCGCTTATAACCCGGTCACGCTCTCACCGCACCTCGCAGATCTACTGCTGCTGCACACTCGCCGTTACAGACGGGCTCTCTTACATTGCGATACAGCCCAGTCGCGGTCGTGGATACCCCTCTACCAGCAGGAAGTCTATGCCCCCAGGCCTCAGCAGGTGCAGTCGCATAGAAACGTCACTCCGCGAGAGCTCACAGGCACATGCCACCAGGTACACCAGAACGCAGCCGCCCCCGGAACCGCAGCTCATGTCCACCAGGAGCAGGTCTCCCACCGGCCCCTGGAGCGGTCCCCCCTGCCTCGCCACCACCTGTAATGTTCCAGTGCCCCTCACACGTGACACCTCAACTGTTGCAGCTCCTTGCCGACTGGTGTGTTCATGCTCTCCCGGGGGGGGTGCAGTGCCACACAACCAAACACCGCCGCACTGCAGTCCTGGTGGGGGGACTCTGCAGACCCGTGCCCACACCGTCGGGGTCCCAGCAGAAGATCTCTCGAGCGTTGGCTTTCCGCTAAGTGCTGCTCACCCCCGATCGTCCCTCTGCAGTCGCTACTTCACCTTCCGATTCCTCCGGGCCTTCCCAGTTAGTCTGTGCGCAGCTCCGAGTGCGGCCTGTGCCTCCGAGTGGATATGGCGCTGCCAGGGGGGGCCCCACTGTGTATCTCCACGCGTAACGGGGGAACCGCCAGCTCCGGGGGAGCGTCGCCCAGACGCTTCCAACAGCGTTCAATGACCCCAGAGAGGGCCGCCGCCAGATCACCAAAATGGCCGCAGCTCGCAGCAGCTCCGGTCGCCTCTATGTCCGCTAGCTACGTGAGGGACTGCGCACCCCCGCTACAGCTCCGGGGCGAAGATCTCTGCAAAGTACCTCGGGGCGCTGTGTAGGCTCTACGTTCCGTAATCCGCCGATCCGTGCAGGGAGGGGAGGACCGCAGGTCACCGGGGCTGCGCTCCCAAACTGGCTGCACGCCAGGGCACGTACGCCGGCCAGACGCACAGGAGAGTCCGCTGCTGTTGGGCTCTGTGTGGCTGACACTCGCAGGATCTCTAACTTCGCCGAAACTCAGCCGATTGTCGCTGCGTGCCCCGCCGAGTGTGTCGCCAGTGTTCGTGCTTCGATGACACACCCTAGTAGCCCCTTAGGTCCGTCGATGAAGGATAGATTGCCGGATTTTTTAGGTGATGGCGCGGAGCTCAGCGCTCACACGTCGTTCATCAGCGCTGGCAAGCTCCGCCCCCGTTAATGAGGCTTTGTTGTAGTTCACACCTTCTTAGCGCCCCTGCAGCTTCACTCTGACTTTCGCCCGGCCCCCATAGAGCAGTCTCTCTGAGTCTGCGCTGCTGCGGGGTGTTTCCTGTCACTTAAAAAAAAAAGAGAGAACACAGGTGTGATGTCTGCAAGGTCCGCGGGCCGCCAAGGAAGGCTTGCCGGGCCGCTGGCGGCCCACGGGCCGTATTATGAGTACCCGTGTTTTAGATGTTAAAATGTGAACTCAGCAAAAAAAGTCAACTGAACCCAGCTGCAGCTTTTTGGTCAAAACTTAGGGGCTGATTAGGATGCACCCTATCGTAAACTGACCACCCGACAGGCTGTCGGCCGTCCTGACAGAGGCATTACAATGCGACCGCCACCACGGTGGTCGCAATGCCTATATTTTGCATAGCGGCGGGTGCTGCTGCCTGCAGCACACGCCGCAATGCAAAAATGGGATACATTACATATCCCTACACTACGTGGCAGGCATCATGCGGTGCCTGCCACATGGTGCAGGGATATGTAAGGGGGCACCACAGGTGCCACCCACATTCCACAGCTTGAGGCAAGGGGGAAGGGGAGCCCGCTACGGGGCCCAAAGTCCCTTTCCGCCTGCCTTTTTATGGCGGGTTACCCCCCATGAAAAGGCGGGTGGAAAGGGACATTGTAATCCCTAAGGTGGTGCCTAGCAGGCACCGCCACCATTGTAGGGAATACAACTCCCTCCGACACACCGGCGGTCTCAAGGAGCCCGTCGGGTGCGTGGCGGTTGGTCTTTCTGACCGCCAACAAACCGCACGCCATTGTAATATGGCGGGCTGTAAACTTGCTTACGATGGTGGTGAGACCACCACCAACGGTCTCACCACCATCGTAATCGGCCCCTTTGTTCCAACCTTTATTGTTATAATCTCAAAATCTGAAAAATTTAAAGGAAATGGACTCAAATGGGCAGAATTACTATTTGTTTGAACCATGCAGTACAGCAAGAAAATAAGTTGTAGTTCTCCAGCATTGGCATCTTTCATAGATTCACATACTTGAATCATTCCCTGTCGTCGAAGTGCAAGTCCCACGGTATTATAGAAAGCAATAGTCATAGGTACACCTAGAAGTCAATGTTACAAGACATTCACTTTAATAGCTTATTAAAATCATTTAAAAAGACCCAAAGTCCAGCCAATAAGGTGACGGCGCCCTTTAGAACCCTCACCACAGAGGAACCAGTCCCTCAGATTTACCATCACAAGTGGGTTGAAGTGGGAAGAGAAATAAGGGAGCTTCTATGATGAGGAGAGTGGATCGCATGTGAATCTTAAGAAAGATACCAATATTGGAGAACTACAGTTACAGTTAAGTAACTTATTTTCTTCTACAGTATTGGATTTTTATCGATTCACATGCTTGTATCAGAATAGTTAGCAGGAAGCATTTGCAAATAACAACATTATAATTTTTATGCGGAAGGTGGGAAAGATAGAAATGGCTCACCTCATTGAAACAGATAGCGCAACACGGCTTGTCCCACAGCTTGCTCGCTTTTGTCAGAGGAATCGAGGCAGTAATGCTGTGTAAATGTGTGCATGGTGGATCATGTTGCTGCTCAGTATATCTGCTGAATAGGCACACCAGCAAGGAGAGTCGTGGTAGTAAAAATAGCTCTGTTACAATGAGCCTTAACTTTGTGCATTAGGGGCTTTCCTGCTTGTCTGAGACGAATTGGATGGCAGGTGCGATCCATCTTGCTATCCTTTGCTTCGAAACTGGGAACCCTTTCTGTATATTTCCATAGGTCACAAACAATTGATCCATTTTGTAGAGTTGTTACATTCTGTGTAAGTAGAATTTGGTACACCTTTTAATGTATAAGGCATGGGTACTCACAAACTTTCTCTCAGAGGGCCAAATTTACAGCGTGGTTTGTGTCCGAGGGCCGCACTGGTGGGGGCGGGATCAGTGGGGGAAGGGGCGGGGCTGGAGCAACAAAAAAAACTATGACCATGCGGTTGAACACAGGTCCCTGCAGTGGACGCCTTCGTTCACTGAGCCACCAGACTCGGCATACACACATCTCTCTCTCTCTCTCTTTCTCTAGCTATCTCTCTCTCTCTCTCTGTCTCCCTCCCTCTCTCTATCTCTCTTCCTCTCTCCCTTCCTCTCTCCCTCTGTCTCAATCACTCTGCCTATCTCACACCCTCTCACTCCCTCTCACTCCCTCCCTCTCTCCCTGTCTCCCTCTGTCTCCCTCTCTCTCCTTCCCTCTCCCTCACTCTGTCTCACTCACTCTGTCTCCCTCGATCTGTCGCCCTCTGTCTGTCTGTCTCCCACCCTCTGTCTCCCTCTGTCTCACTCACTCTGACTATCTCACACCCTCTCACTCCCTCTCACTCCTTCCCTCGATCCCTGTCTCCCTTTGTCTCCCTCTCTCTCCTTCCCTCTCCCTCACTCTGTCTCCCTCACTCTGTCTCCCTCACTCTGTCACCCTCTGTCTGTCTCCCTCCCTCTGTCTCCCTCTATCTGTCTCCCATCCTCTGTCGCCCTTCTCCCTCTGTCGCTCTCCTCCCTCTGTCTGTCTCCCTCCCTCTGTCACCCTACTCCCTCTGTCTGTCTCCATCCCTATGTCTGTCTCCCTCCCTCTATCTCTGTCCCTGTGTCTCCCTCCCTCTGTCTCCCTCTGTCTGTCACCCTCTGTCTCCCTCCCTCTGTCTCCCTCCTTCTGTCACCCTCCCTCTGTCTCCCTCCCTCCCTCTGTCTGTCTCCCTCCTCCCTCCCTCTGTCTGTCTCCCTCTGTCTGTCACCCTCTGTC
This sequence comes from Lissotriton helveticus, assembly GCF_964261635.1. NCBI lineage: Eukaryota > Metazoa > Chordata > Amphibia > Caudata > Salamandridae > Lissotriton > Lissotriton helveticus. The sequence continues at coordinate 1,639,210,000 of NC_136067.1, read as the reverse complement.
TGTCTCCCTCTGTCTGTCTCCCTCCCTCTGTCTCCCTCCCTTTGTCTCCTTCCTCCCTCTGTCACCCTCCTCCCTCTGTCTGTCTCCCTCCCTCTGTCGCCCTCCTCCCTCTGTCTGTCTCCATCCCTCTGTCTGTATCCCTCCCTCTGTCTCCGTCCCTGTGTCTCCCTCTGTCTGTCTCCCTCAGTCTGTCACCCTCTGTCTCCCTCCCTCTGTCTCCCTCCTTCTGTCACCCTCCGTCTCCCTCCCTCTGTCTCTCTCCCTCTGTCTCCCTCTGTCTGTCTCCCTTTCTCTGTCTCCCTCTGTATCCGTTCCTCTCCCTTTCTCTGTCTCCCTCCCTCTCCCTTTCTCTGTCTCCCTCCCTCTGTCTGTCTGCCTCCCTCCGTCTGTCTGTCTCCCTCCCTCTGCCTGTCTCCTTCTGTCCCCCTCTGTCTCCCTCCCTCTGTCTGTCTCCTTCTGTCTCTGTCCCTCTGTCTCCTTCCATCTGTCTCCGTCCCTGTGTCTCCCTCCCTGTGTCTCCCTCTGTCTATCACCCTCTGTCTCCCTCCCTCTGTCTATCACCCTCTGTGTCCCTCCCTCTGTCTCCCTCCCTCAGTCTCCCTCCGTCTGTCTCCCTCCCTCTGTCTCCCTCTGTCTTCCGCCCTCGGCTGCCTCTGTCTGTCACCCTCTGTCTCCCTCGCTCTGTCACCCTCCTTCTGTCACCCTCCCTCTGTCTCCTTCCTCCCTCCCTCTGTCTTCCTCCGCCTGTGTCTCCCTCCGTCTGTCTCCCTCTGTCTGTCTCCCTCCCTCTGTCTGTCTCCCTCTGTCTGTCTCCCTCCGTCTGTCTCCCTCCGTCTGTCTCCCTCCGTCTGTCTCCCTCCGTCTGTCTCCCTCTGTCTCCGTCCTTCTCCCTTTCTCTGTCTCCCTCTGTCTCCCTTTGTCTGTCTCCCTCTGTCTGTCTCCCTCTGTCTCCCTCTCTGTCTTACTCTCTCTGTCTCCCTCTCACTTCCTCTGTCTCCTTCCCTCTGTCTCCCTCCCTGTCTCCCTCCCTCCTCCCTCTGTCTGTCTCCCTCCCTCTGTCTCCCTCTCCCTCCCTCCCTATCTCTCCCTCTCTCTCCCTCCCGCTCCCTTTCCTTCTGTCTCCCTCCCTCTGTCTCCCTCTGTCTGTCACCCTCTCCCTCTGTCTCCCTCCCTCTGTCTCCCTCCTCTCTCTGCCTCTCTCCTTCTATCTGTCTCCCTCCCTCTGTCTGTCTCCCTCCCTCTGTCTCCCTCCCTCTGTCTGTCTCTCTCTGTCTGTCACCCTCTGTCTGTCACCCTCTGTCTCCGTCCCTCTGTCTCCCTCCCTCTCCCTCTCCCTTTCTCTGTCTCCCTTTCTCTGTCTCCCTCTCTGCCTCCCTCTCTGTCTCCCTCTCCCTCCCTTTCCCTCCCTTCCTCTCCCTCCCTCTCCCTCTGTCTCCCTCCCTCCCTCTCCCTTTCTCTGTCTCCCTTTCTCTGTCTCCCTCTCTGCCTCCCTCTCTGTCTCCCTCTCCTTCCCTTCCTCTCCCTCCCACCCTCCCTCTCCCTCTGTCTCTATCCTCCCTCCCCCTCTGGCTCCCTCCCTCTCCCTCTGTCTGTCTCCCTCTGTCTCCGTCCCTCTCCCTTTCTCTGTCTCTGTCCCTCTCCCTTTCTCGGTCTCCCTCCCTCTCCCTTTCTCTGTCTCCCTCCCTCTCCCTTTCTCTGTCTCCCTCCCTCTGTCTCCCTCCGTCCCTCTGTGTGTCTCCCTCCTCTGTCTGTCTCCTTCTGTCTCCCTCTGTCTCCTTCCCTGTGTCTCCCTCCCTGTGTCTACCTCTGTCTATCACCCTCTGTCTCCCTCCTCCTGTCTCCCTCCCTCTGTCTCCCTCCCTCTGTCTCCCTCCCTCTGTCTCCCTCCCTCTGTCACCCTCCCTATGTCTTCCTCCCTCTGTCTCCCTCTGGCTGTCTCCCTCTGTCTGTCTCCCTCTGTCTGTCTCCCTCCGTCTGTCTCCTTCTGTCTGTCTCCCTCTGTCTCCGTCCTTCTCCCTTTCTCTGTCTCCCTCCCTCTCCCTTTCTCTGTCTCCCTCCCTCTCCCTTCCTCTGTCTCCCTCTTCTGTCTCTCTCTGTCTCCCTCTCTTTCTTACTCTCTCTGTCTCCCTCTCCCTCCCTCTGTCTCCCTTCCTCTGTCTCCCTCCCTCTTTCTCCCTCCCTCTGTCTCCCTCTCCCTCCCTCCCTATCTCTCCCTCTCTCTCTCTCCCTCCCCCTCCCTTTCCCTCTGTCTCCCTCCCTCTGTCTCCCTCTGTCTGTCACCCTCTCCCTCTGTCTCCCTCCCTCTGTTTCCCTCCTCTCTCTGTCTGTCTCCTTCTATCTGTCTCCCTCCCTCTGTCTGTCTCCCTCTGTCTGTCTCCCTCCCTCTGTCTGTATCCCTCTGCCTGTCACCCTCTGTCTGTCACCCTCTGTCTCCCTCCCTCTCCCTTTCTCTGTCTCCCTTTCTCCGTCTCCCTCTCTGCCTCCCTCTCTGTCTCCCTCTCCCTCCCTTTCCCTCCCTTCCACTCCCTCTGGCTACCTCCCTCTCCCTTTCTCAGTCTCCCTTTCTCTGTCTCCCTTTCTGCCTCCCTCTCTGTCTCCCTCTCTGCCTCCCTCTCTGTCTCCCTCTCCCTCCCTTTCCCTCCCTCCCTCTCCCTCCCTCCCTCTCCCTCTGTCTCCCTACCTCCCTCTCCCTCTGGCTCCCTCCCATCTATCTCCCTCTGTCACCCTCTGTCATCTCACACATAGCTGCACCTGAGCACTTCACATGTCTTTCAAAGACCATTTGCATGTTAATGAGGCTTTGTTGTATTTCACCTCTTCTTAGGCCCCTGCAGCTCCACTCTGACCATCCCTGGAATCGCTCGCCCCCCACAGAGCAGCAGAGTCTCTCAGAGTCGTGCTTCTGCAACCGGAAGTGTTTGCAGACTCTTTAAAAAAAAATGTAAACACAGGTACGATGTCTGCAAGGTCCGCGGGCCGCCAAGGAAAGCTTGCCGGGCTGCTGGCGGCCCGCGGGCCATACTATGAGTACCCGTGGTATAAGGTATGTAGAGATTTTTCTGCCATTGTCTGAGGATTGGGAAAGAATGTCCTAAATATTATGGGTTCATTAAGGTGGAAATCTGAAGGGACTTTTGGTATGAATTTCAAATTTGTTCTTAAAATGACACTGTCCTGTTTAAATTGAATGAATGGTTATTTTACTGTAAAGGCTTGGATGTGACTAACTCTCCTTGCTGACGTTCGTGGCAGATGTAGTGCTGTTTTCCATGTGAATATTTTAAGTCTGTTTTGTGGATTGGCTCAAACAAAGCCTTCATTAGTAGAATCAGTACTACATTGAGATGCCAAGTAGGAGGAGGTTCCCGTATAAAAGGAACCACCCTGACAAGTCCCTTGAGAAACTGCTTGATCACTTTCGCTGACCACAAGGAAGGTAGCTGATCTGAACTCTGAAATTAGGATATTGCTGCTAACAGCACCTTAATGGATGAGTGAGCCAGACTGGAATTTGTCAATTGGATAAGATACAGCAGGATCAGTTCTCGGGTTGATGAGATTGGATGCACACCCATTTTCTGGCACCAGAGACAGAAGTATTTCCACTTGAGCTTATATGTCTTATTGTTGGTGTCTACGCTGGCTTTTGAATGGATCTCCCTGCAACCTTAACTTTGTGAATTCATTGAATTCAGGAGCCAGGCCGACAAGTGTAGTGATGTCAGACTGGGATGACATACCTGGCCGTTTATCGTCCGCAACATTGAGGTGGGCTGCAGTTGAATGTGGGCTTCTTCCGAAAGAAGCTGGAGTTCTGTGAACCAGAACAGTCTGGGCCATCTGGGAGAAATCAGGATAAGTCAGCACGGTCTCCTATTGGGTGTCCTGAGAATCCTCCGGATGAACGGGATTGGAGGAAAAGCATACACAAAGATCTTTGACCATTTTATTGAAAACGCATTCCCCCACAACCCTTCCTGCTGATGACAGCTTGCGTAGTATTGGAATTTATTGGTTGTCCTTGGTCGCAAACAGATCCAGATTTGGTGTGGCCCAGCAAGTAAGGATGTGTTATAGAATCTGCTTATTGAGTTCCCACTCATGACAGCTGGTAATTGTTCAGCTTAACGTGTTCGCTAAGACATTGGTTGCTCCAGGCACATGTTCTATCTTCAGTGTTATCTGGTTCTGCAGGACCTAATTCCAAATTTCTTGAGCCTGTTGCGTTAGGGCCGAGGCCCTTGTTCCTCTCTGTTTGTTGACGTAGTGCATGCCGGTGAAATTGACCGTGTGGATTAGCACGGATGATCCTGCTATTCTGGGAAGGAATGATGATAGAGAGAGTGCTATGGCTTTGAGCTCCAGCAGGTTTATATGCATCTTCTTTCAAAGCTGTTCCATTTTCCACTTACAGTCAGATCCTGAAGATGAGCCCCCTTCCCTCTAAGGATGCGTCTGTCATTATGATAACGTCTGAGACCTGGGAGAGAAATGTTAGCCCCTTGGCAATGTTCCCACTCTGAGCCCACCATTGCATGGATGCAACTATAGTTGTGGTAATCTGAATAATGTCATTGAATGACCCTTGAACTTGCACCCATTGCTTGTCCGGCTCTTCCTGCAATGGACGCATGTGAAGTCTGCAATTTATGATTAGTGGAATGCAAGAGGACAGCATTCCTACGGGGTGCTTTGTACAGTCGAACTGAAACGGACTTTCTTTTGCTTAGCCTTTGAGATAGTTGTTGAATCCTGGCTGGCGCTCCTGTGAGGCAAATGCTTTGTTTTGGTTGATATCTAGAACTGCTCCTCGGAAAGTCAGGGTTGTTGTTGGAATGAGAGATAGTTTTAGGTTGTTGATTGTTAGACCCAGCTTTTTTAAGAGTGTGAGGCAAATTAAAGTATCTGTTGCACCTTGCTGAACTGTTGGAGCTTTCATTAACCAATCGTCCATGTATGGGAATACCTACACGCCTTGTCCTAGATGAGCTGCCACTGGAGCCAGACACTTGGTGAATATACATGGAGCCAATTTTAGTCCAAAGGGGAGGACTTTGTATTGGTAGTGTGTGCCGGCTACCTTGAATCTGAGATACTTTCGATGTTTTGGGTGAAACTGGACATGGAAATATACGTCCTGCAGGTCTAGAGCCGTCATGTGGACCCCATGGTTGAGAAGATGTAAAATATCTTGCAGGCTGACCATGCAAAAGGATTGTTTTTTTTAAGTATTTGTTGAGCTTCCGAAGGTCTAAGAATAGCACCAGTCTCCTGACTTTTTCTTTATCATGAAGAAACAGGAGTAGAAACTGATTCCTTTCTGAGTCTTCGGGACCTCTTCTATTGCACCCTTTGCCAGTATGGTGGATATCTCCAGCAAGAGTTGCTTTAGATGGGGAAGTGGTGCCCCTTTTTGGGGAACATTTGTCAGCTATGACAACCAGAACCCTTTTTTCTGTTGTTATAAGGGACTATTGATGAAGGTAATGGGATGTACGGCCTCAAAATAGATTTTCCATATTGTGGGAGGCAACCGAACCGTTGAAGGGTCAGTGCTTTCTGCGGTATCTCTATCTCTAGGAGGTTGTGTACCTCTTGTGTGTTGCTTGTATGCCGCTGGAGGTAGTTGTTTGTACTGCTGGGTGTGTTGGGAGTGATACTGACACCGAATGGGCTGGAATTTGTGTCTATATGCCTGAAATCCACCTCGGTAAGAGTAGGAACCTCAGCCTCTTGCCCCCTGAAAGGGTTGCCTTCTCGTGTGTAGGGTTACTAGGGTCTTGGTTGTATCGGTATCTGTCTTAATAGCTTGGAGAGCATCGTCGATATGCTTGCTGAATAATGTCTCACAATCGTACAGCATATCCAAGAGTTTACTCTTGATTTCTGGTCTGAAGGATGTTGCTTTCATTCAGCCTTGTCTTCTCAGTACTGCTGCTAAAGCTAATTGTCTGAATCCCGTTGAGGAAATATCGATTACACAGCCAATTATCTCCACCCAGGCCCTCTCTCTCTCTTGGAGAATCTTTGTAGCATCAACCCTTGCATCTTCTGGTAGGAGGTTCAGCTATTGAGCCATTATCAGTCTATCATATCTCCCTAAAATCGAAGGGAGAAGGCTGCTGTAACAGTGATGGCTGCCATGCTAAAAACACGTTTGCAGATAATATCTAGTTGACGTCCATCCCTATCTGGTGGTGTTGTGATGGGTTGAGGGAGCCTTGGAACTCCACTGAGCTGCTTGGATGATGATGAAATCCGGCTTTGGGTGACCAACTGCACATGCTGGTGAATCATCTGGTGCCTTGTACTACTTATCCAGGCTAGGCAGCACTGCCGACACCGTAGCTGAATTTCTCATGGTCTTGATGCCTTACTACCTAATTAAATTTACAATAGGAATATCCCTTATAGATTTTTTCATGAGCTCCTTAAAATCATAGAGGAAGCAATCAGTTTGTTTGATGGCTAGGGGAAGCTGGAACTTTTTTGCTGCCCTCTCCATGATGTTGTGGATACCACCGATATTGTAACGTGGTAAGTCCACGTGTGGTGGTACAGGAGGGGATGGTGTTGGGATTAAGTAATCGTCCCATTCATTGCATATGGAAGCAGATTCCCTTATCTCTCCTTCTGTTCTATCCTCATCCAAGGTAGGAGGATTACCCACTGGTGGGTCCACCAATGTACTTGCCAGTGTTGGCAAAGTGGTCAATGGTAATAACAGAGTATGTGATCAAGTAATTGGTGTTTGCATTTGTGGAGACCGAAAGGGAGTTGGTGGTCTTGGCGAAGGTTTAGATGTTGCGGGATCGGCGAACCTTCTGTAATAATCCTAATGATATGCTGGAGATTGGTGACTAATTCCACTGGCATTTGAACTGAGTGCTCTTGTTTTCTGTACACAGGGTGTAGTTCCTCGTAATGTTCTGGTTGTACAGCAGCATAATATTGGTCCCCATATTATTGGTCTTCTTCATCGTTTTCCTGGCACTTTTGATGTAGCTCAGAGGGACTATGTGCTACTCAAAAGGGGTCGTCATCCTCTGAGTCGTCTTCATCAAGTAAATGCGCAGGCGGGAAAGGCGAGACTTCACTTGGTGATGTATGAGTAGGAAGAATTGTGGGAGATTTCTACATAACAGAAACCCGCATCAGAGGTGTTAACAGTGCCGTCGATGACAGTGGTAGTGTTGTCAATGTATAGCAGACGAGGTCAGCAATGTAGGCGTCTTTTTCTACGGGATTCTCACCGACGATGTCGATGACTAATGCCATCATCGGCGTTGCCACCATCACCAGTGTCTTAGTCGAAAAGGCTGTCATCAGTGTTGTCTTCCTTGACGGTATTTTCCTCAATGATGACGTCGACGCTCACTAAGGTGCCATTGTCAGTGACCCGGCTGATGTTTTTGAACTCCATTTTTGATGATGGTGCCATCGTCAACAGTAGTCTCGTAGTTGTTATCGTTAACGATGCCACTGGAGATGACGTAAGCATCATCGGTGATGTCGCAGAGTGAATGTTGTAGTAGTGGTGGTCATTGACAATGTTGTCGTCGAAGATATCATAGACAATTGTTTTATTGTCGAAGAAAATTAGAATTTGGGTGCAGAAACTGTTTTTGGGTCTTTGTTGTCAACGGAAGGGATTTTGACAACTTTTTCAGATGGAACCTTTTGTGAGAAAATGTTCTCTTTTTTGGAAGTTGCCCGACGCTCATCAGATTTTTTATAATGTCCTGATGGTCCATGAGTTTTCTTCTTGAGAGCCTTTTTAGGTGGTTCTGGAGGCCCATTCTCATGAGATCTATCCCTCTTATGGGACTTTTATGTTTTAGAGGAGTCGTCACTATCCTCCTCAGGGAGAGGATTTTCGTTAGACTTCAGTTTCTGCAGCCATAACAATCATCTTCCCTCTCTGTACTTCAGAATATTTTGGGAGAAAGTACGGCAAATCTTGCAGTACTTGACAGTATGTTCAGGATGGAGATAGAATGGGGATCCTCTGAATGCAATTACTTTTTGCTACACGTCCCACATGGCCTGAACAGTCCTTTTTAGGTCGAGCCTAGCGCAGCGCGCATGCGCTGCTCTAGGAAAACAACCTCTTGGAATCACTCTGAACTTTTCACACAAGTGTGTTTTCTTTTAGCATTTTTTCTATTGGGCTTCACGTGTGTCTTTCTAAAAAGACAGCACGTAATTGGGCAAAGGCGGTGCATGTCCCACCTTTCCCAGGAAATATATCCGCCCACGGCCTACAGCTTGGTGTTACGAGCAACGGCGCGCAGAGTGCCATCCGTTATGTGTCAGATTTCAAATGAGCGCACGCGCACCACTCACGGGACGCTGCAGCTGCATTCCTCGCAGACCAAGGCATTTTGCCTGTGGGAGCGAGCAGCTGCAGTTCCTCTTTGTTGCTGATTCCTTTGACACACTACGTGGTTGCAGTCGAGGCACACTGGCTTCCCTAGCGTCGTAGTTTTTCTCTCACTACTCCAGCGAGTCCATTCAATGGAACATGAATTAATGTAGGGCTTATTTGAATGGTCAGTGGGTTCCCTTAGGGGATGCACATTCACTCGCAAGGCAGCCTATCGAACTATAGGTGTGTGCGTAATTTTATGTTCTCCTGTCCTTAAGTATCCGACATTCTTCGCTGTTTGTCAAATGGCTAATAACACACAGCCCTTTTAACAAAGACGTGGTTACTATGGAGAGACATTTTCATTGCCGTCTTCTGGTGCGAGTAGGCGCCGGGCTCACCCATCTTTTCTGGAGAGGAGCTATCGCTTAAAATAGCAGATGTAGTTCCTGTATGCTGGCTTTGGGTGCTACATAAATGACACTTTATTAAGTTTTCTTCCAGAGTGCCCTTCTATACACGCAGCCCGGGGCGGCCACTTCCTCCCCCCGGGCTGTGCATTCCAGCAGCTGGAGGGCTGAGCTTGGCCGCAGGGCCCGCGTGTGGGATGATGAGAAGGTTGTGTTTATAGTGCGTGGTGCCCCATGCTTCTGGTGTGGGCAGAAAGATAGCACAAAGGACACTGCACAATTTAAAAACGTGGTGCCGTTATTTATAGCCAGAGCTAGACGTGGAAGAGCGGGCACATTGTATGCCATTTTGAGCGTTTTGGTTCTCTAGGTAAAGTGGCAGGACCTTTTTTTTATACGTTTGTTTCTTTTTTTGATAATCAAATTTATTTGCATTTGAAACAAGCATTTGCAATGCAATAGGTCTCGCATTAGGAAAGTTTGAGCTATTGGTCTTGTAAATTACAAATTTTTTATTTATGTGTTGGTTTTGAAAATAGCGAAATTAATAGCTTTGTCATTTACAATGCCAATACTTTTATCTTTTGAAAATGTGACACCTATAGCATTTGTAATGCAACATGTTTTGTATTTACGTGACTTAGATGTATTGATATTACAAATAACAATGGTTTTTCATTTTTTTAAATAATTGAAACTTAAATAAAAGTTATTGTAATTTATAATGGCAATAGCTTAAACTTTTGTAAATAACTTTTGTGAAGATTATGTTCAGTGTATTTTATTGTGATGAAAATCCAAGAACAGAAGTGAAATATTAACATCTTTTTGTGACATTTGTAATAAAGCTTGAAACATTGAGAGAACATATTTGAACCAGTTGTTGTTGAATGGTTGCACAGATTGATGCTGTAGTGGCGCTGAGTGATGCTGTGGCGTTCAGTGATGCTGTGGTGGCGCATAGTGATGTTGTGGTGCCCCTGAGTGATGCGGTGGTGGTGCTGAGTGATGCTGTGGTGATGCGATAGATAGAGTGAGGGTGATATATAGATAGAGTGGGGGCGATAGTTAGAGTGAGGGCGATAGAGTGAGGGCGATAGAGTGAGGGCGATAGATAGAGTGAGGGCGATAGATAGAGTGAGGGCGATAGATAGATAGAGTGAGGGCAATAGATAGAGTGGGAAGAGGGGAGATGGAGGGGAGAGAGGGGAGTGAGGAGAGAGGGGAGTGGGGAGAGAGGGGAGTGAGGAGAGAGGGGAGTGAGGAGAGAGAGTGAAAAGAGGAGTGAGTAAAAAGAGGGGCAGGGGAGAGTGAGGAGAGAGGGGAGAGTAAGGAGAGAGGGAAGAGGGGAGGGGTGGGAGAGAGGGGAGGGTAGAGGAGAGAGGGGTGAGAGGGGAGAGTGAGGATAGTGAGGAGAGGGGAGATTGAGGTGAGAGGGGGAGGGGAGAGTGGTGAGAGACGGAAGACTGCTGAGAGGGGAGAGTGGGAAGAGTGAGGAGAGGGGAGAAGATAGAGGAGAGAGAGGAGAGGGGAGAAGAGAGAGGAGAGTGGGGAGACTGAGGAGAGGGGAGGGTGAGGATAGAGGGTGTGGAGAGAGGGAGGGGAGAGGGGGAGTGAGGAGAGAGGGGGGAGGGGAGAGTGAGGAGAGAGGGGAGAGTAAGGAGAGAGGGAGGAGGGGAGGGGAGAGAGGGGCGGGATTTCTGAAGTGACTGATAGCCGAGAAGGCCGGTCAGCAGAGAAGAAGAGCGTCAGCAGAGAAGAAGAGCGTGTGGTCTTGGAAGAGGGAGGGAAGCGGGCAGAGGGAGGGAAGAAGAGGTGCTGGGGGAAGAGGGCCCAGGCGGTCTTGTGAAACTCGAGCTGCAGTACCAGTGGGGGAGGGACAGCAACACTGAAATGTTGTTGTTTTTCAACAAAACATTTGGGAGCCACTTCAAATCAAATCAAATCATCTTTATTCGGTTTTCCATTATTATTGAAAGACCATAAAAGTTCATAAAAAACATGTGAAAAAGGATAAAAATTCACATTTTTTTTAGTTCCAAATATTTAAAAACTGTTTTTACCAATATTCTTTTACACGAAAAACAATTAGATCCACTTTTCACAGGTTTGTTCGATGCCTAACACAAAATTTAAGAAAATGTGCTATAGATTTTGCCATGAGTTCGTTTTCCAGAAACTGTAAGGCCAGATAAGCTGGACGGCATTGACACATCTTCAGAGCCTTCAAAAGTGGTACTATCTACCGCCTACGTGGTAACACATAAAATTTGCATAAAAAAGAACATGGATAGTAGATTGCGAAGACATTAAATCACAAGGGCAAAGGGAGAGATTAGGAGACCAGTCATTTTGGTCGGGAAAAGAGATCATACGGTGAAACATGTTGAACCTAAAACGGGTCAACAAAAATATTCCATAGTGACTTAAATTAAACTGTAGGTACGTTTGGATGGTAGGGACAAATTGTATTAATAAACATTGCTGCACAGTTGGTTTCCCTATTTCACTCAGCAATCGCATTTGAGACAAATGAGACAAACAGACTGTTTTTAGGTCTTTTTTTGAAAGGTCTGTTACTGAGGGGGGGTCATCAAAGAATCTTGCATATCCAATGTCCGTAAGAAATGTTTTGACGTAAACCAGCCATCTAATATTTCTCATGTTGTCGAGTTTCATGCAATCTTGGACAATTGTTCTCGTAAGATGACATTGCTCCGTTGCCCAGATCCTTCGCCACAGCATGACTGGTTGGATTTTAATAATGTCTGAAACGTAATCCAAACCAAGTTCAAGGTGACAGCCATATGTTGTGGTGCTGTTTGGGACTGCCAGCAAGAACCTTAGGAAAGAGTTTTCAATTTTTTGGAGCTGATCTACATTTGCCCCACCCCAGACCCTTGCTCCATAGGTCGCAATACTGAGACATTTTGCATTATATATTTTTAGCATTTCAGTCGGAGGTCTTTTACCTAACCGGAGTGCAAAAGCCTTCAGTGCGCCAACGGCTCTTAGAAAAGTCAGTTTGCGGGAATTGACGGCTTCCCTCCACTTGAATGCCTCATCGATTAAGATCCCTAAATAGGGATATGTCTCCGTTCTTTCAAGGGGTGAATTATCTACGTAAATTTTCTTGTTTTTTTTCTCGCTTTATGCCAACGTGCATCACATACGTCTTTTTTATGTTTACTCTGAGGCTCAGGCTGGCCATAAATGAACAATACTTATTCAAAATCCGTTGGAGCTGGACTGGGGTTCGGGCTAGAATCACCGCGTCGTCGGCATATAGTAGAGCTGGTATCTGCCGACGAACCGCTGCTGGAAGATCTTCTGCACCCTCTAACATTGTAGCCTCTAGCCCGTTGGTGTACAAAGTAAATAAGAAAGGGGCCAGCACACACCCTTGTCTGACCCCCTTCTCTATTAGAAAGCTATCAGTTAGCTGGCCACCAGTCCCAAATCTCACTCTTCCCGTTGCCCCTGTGTACAATTCACGAAGGAAATCAACTATTGGTGGGTCAATTCCCATTTGCAGCATGATTGTCCATAGTCTTGAGTGTTCAACGCAGTCGAACGCTGCTGTAAGGTCCACGTATACCATGTGTAGAGAAGAGCATTTTGCGTCTACGTACTTTCCGGCCAGTAGAGTCAGGTTTAGAGCCTGGTCCACCGTACTCAGTCCCGCCCTGAACCCGTATTGCAGATCCGAGATTGCCCCATGATTGATCGACCACTCCTGGAGACGGTCGAGAAGAATGCGCCCTGCCATCTTTCCGAGCGAGTCCAGGAGTGAAATGGGACGGTAACAGGCGGGACTGTCTCTGACTCCCTTCTTGAATATGGGGACCAGTATCGAGGTCGACCAAGTATCGAGCAGACCGATCTCCTTTGCCGTGTTCAGTACGTTGGTAAGTAACGGGGACCACAGATCTGGGATATATTTAAAAAGGTCCATTGGAACTGAGTCCGGACCTGGTGCTTTTCCTGATTTTGCAGTTTTTATAGCCTTCTCCATTTCATTCAGTGTAAAATGGAGGGCTAATGGGTATTTCACCGGCATGAGCGAATCCAGATGTTCTAATTCGGGAGCTTTTTTCCCGCTAAGGACCCCAGAAAAGTATCGGACCCATTCCCCTGCGTTTATTGCGACGTCTAGAGATGGTACGTCTGCTTTTTCTGTTAGAAAAGGGGATTTCACTATCTGCCAAAAGGCAGTACTGTCCTTTAGAATACTACTTCTCTGTAGTTGAACCCATAAATTAGCTTGTAAATCCTTTTTTCGCGTTCGGATTGCGAGCGCATAGATCTTCCTTAATTTTATCACCTCCTCTCTATCTCTTTCTGGTTTAGCTAAAGCCTTCTTTAGGTTGGTATAAGCTTTCGTACATTCTGTACTGAACCATCCCTTTCTAGTGGTCTTATTTTGTTTACGGGACCTAGTTAGTTCTTTCCTGATGTTTTCCACAATGTCACCATAGCTAGTCAAAATCTCAGTTGGAGTTGTAGAAGGGTCTAAGCATCTTTCTATCTCATTTCTACATGATTTTACTATCTTTGTGATTGTGGCGTCCTGGTCTACTTTGCCCTATTTTAATGCAAAGCCATTTAGCCTATCCAATGTTAGTGACTGCTGGTGTAACAAACTCAACTGTACCATATCACCCCTATTATGCAATTTAGGTTCCTGGAGTGTCATGCTGATGGGAGAATGGTCACTAAGTGCATTGTTATGTACTTTAAAAGTCTTAATATTTGAAGCTTTATTGGTCGACACTAAGACGTAATCTATCAAGCTTTTAAGGCCTCTGCCATGAAAAGTTGGGACAAATTCAGTTGTAGGTGTTTTTATCATATTGGCAAACCCCATGTCCAATCCAATCATCATTGTCTGTATGTTGTTACCCTCGAGTGTATGAATGAAGTGGGTTAGACAATTTCCATCTTCATCCATGATCCCGCAGTTGGGGGTATCGCTTTTATTACATAGATGGAGATTAAAATCTCCTCCCCAAATTACTGTGTGGGAATCCTCTGCATATTTTATTGCGAGGTCATGTACTAGATGAAAAATTTCGCTTAAAACCCTGGTTGATTCAAGTGAAGTCATGTTGTTATAAAAGTTAATGATGGTATAGACCTCATGTCTGATTCCACGCAGATTAATAAACTGGTAATTCTGCTCTAATTTTGCGGGGGTTATTTCACAACAGGGCCAGAGATTCGAGACATATGTTATTAGGCCTCCTTTACTCCTACCTGCATTAGATCTTGTAGCTGCTGAGAAGAGTGTTTTATAGCCCAGGAGGTGGATTGGGTCGTTGAGCCAAGTTTCCTGAAGGCAAATTACATTGCTTGAATTTGCCAAGTGAATAAAACTATTTTCAGAGTATTTAGTAGCTAAACCTGCCACATTCCAAAATAATAGCCTTAGTTCAGAGTTAAGACTTGTGGCGATTAATATCCTGCTCTGAGTGCTGTTTTCCTCAGGGTAACTTGGCTGTAATTCGCAAGTCGAATTTGGAGCGCTTCCCCGAGCCTCTGTGCTAATTTGTAAAGGAGAGAGAATACCGGTGGAGTCCTCAGGAGAAAAAAGGAGCTCTTGTATTGAGTCTGCCATGGTTAGGTGTGCAATTGTCTTATTTGGTCCATTTGGCCATTTAACTGGTGTAAGGGGACCCTTATTAAAACTAGTGTTTGTGGGGTGCTCTAATATTTTTGTGGCTGTGTCTCTGATGTTTATTGGGCTAATCGTGTCTTGCTCCCTTTGTGATGGTGGTCAATCAACCATCTCTAGACAGCTGTAACTGTTAAAAGTTGTTATTCCACCCCAGGGTTCCCCATGTGAGTGTTGTTGTACTCTCCTACCATTGGTTTTCCAATCGCCCCAATCTTTGTTTTCATGCCCCCATTCTCCCTGAGTCCAGCCCCTTTGTTTGTTTTCATGCCCCCATTCTCCCTGAGTCCAGCCCCTTTGTTTGTTTTCATGCCCCCATTCTCCCTGATTCCAGCCTCTTTGTCCGTTCTCTGGCTGGTTCCAAGACCAATTTGAAGACCAGTTTGGTCCTTCAGAGTAGTGGCATAACGGGGGATAAAAATAGGATAGACGTTTGATGTTTATACCTCCGTTCCTATCCGCTGTATCCCAGGAACAGATATAGTCCACTGCCCGAGGGTTTTCAAAATTAACTATTACACAATCACCCGGGATTGTTTTTTGTTGGTGTCCTATCCATGGAACCCTTCTTGCTGTGGTGATTCTGGTGACATGATTTTGCGGGCTTGGTCTGTTAATGTTCAACCAGTGACGGACTTTGTTTAATAGGGACCAGGTTGGTTCATCTGTATTGTGACTTAGTTCGGGGACCCCTGTTAGAATAGCTACGAATGGGGTTGCCTCGGGTGGGAGGTTTATGGGTTTGGTCCATCTCTTCTTTATCCATTCTACCTGAGTGTTATGCCTCTGTGGCTGTTCGTGATGAGGAGTATTTGTTAAAAGTGGCCTAGGGGGAATGTTTGTTGGGGGAGGGTTTTTCTGTAGGTCTGGGACTTTCTTAGGGGGTTTTTGGGGGGACTTAGTTTTTAAGATAGCAGAAGAGTTAGTTGAATTGTTGACAATTTCTCCTCCCCTAGAGGTAAGGCTATTAGTTGCGATCGTGACATTATTGGATGATTGTCCTGACTTAGTGTTACCAGTTATAGTTTTTGGTCCTTCCGTGTTTGTCACCCCTTGATTTCTTAAGTTTGCGGGGTTTTTCGAAATAGCAATAGCAAACCTGGCAGGCTCGAGCAGGGGCATGGAGAGGGCATTTTAGAAGGAGTGATGCCTAGGTGAATTAATCAAATTGGTTACGCAGCAGGAGGCGGTGCGGGACGGACGTCGAGTCAACCAAAAAAAAACTAGTTGGAATGAAGTGACTGATAGCCGAGAAGGCCGGTCAGCAGGGAAGAAGAGCGTATGGTCTTGGAAGAGGGAGTGAGGGAGGCATTCCAATGAAGTGTGGTGCGAGGCGTGGGGGGCGGGGGAGGGGTAGCAGGGGACCAGGAACACAAAAAAACTAACCTCCACAATTGGAGCTGAATGAAAGTCCACATAGCGAATACAGGCAGTGCATGCGCTGTCCAGGCTCGACGTAAAATCAGTGACAGGGGGAGGGTGGGACGAGAGAGAATGAGTCAATTAACCACATTTGTATACTGCTAAATAATTCATTCACCTCCTCTGTTGCTTCGAAGCACTGTGAATAACAGATGTCACTGTTAAGTAATATAAGATGCTTAAATAACCGGCCATGGAACTGGATGGAAAGCTCAGCGTGCTTTGCTGACTCGTGGTCTTCAAATCACTGCATATCTCGCAATAAGTGATTCCCTTGCTAAGCCATTGTCCATATTTCCAAGTCTAGCCATCAGCTCAACATCCTGTCATTCTGGGAAAGTGACTTAATCTCCTCGTGCCTAAAACGAAAAATAAATTAATTTGTCCTTTTGTAATGTAACTGGTGCTCTTGTAAAGCACTCATGTTCTCGCTATATCAAAATGCCCCAAATATGGTTCAAGTATGAATCGATTAGTTTACGATGGTTTTTCGCCATTGGATGCATTCTAGTAATCACTTATGCAATATTTGCTGCAGTTGAGTAGACATTAAAAGGTGGTGGCAGGGCAACTGATGCACAAAGATGCGGCTGCAGGACGCAAGTACATTGCAGGCAGACGGTGTTTGGTCTGTTAGAAGTGGGGGCTATTTCACACCTGCCCCACATAAGCAGATGTCTTGAAATAGATGACCTAAGCACCCTTCCCCCACCCAAACACGTGTACTTAATTCACAGAAGTAGTAAAAGGTTTAGGGGTTTGTTTTAAAAAAAATGATAATACAACCTTTTTATATGACCCTTGCAATGTTACAATAACATACATTGAAATGCGCTTTCGTTACGTTGTTAATGGCGTGTTGGCTTGACACGTTTTAAGGCTGTTTAGTTGCAATGAGAAATTAATATTTTCAGGCATTGTCCATAAACGATACCATATTACAAACTATATTAAACTTGTTGTGTTATAACATTGCCAAAATATGCTGAGGAATTAGGATGATGACACTGTTATCATCTGACAAACACAGCGAATCACTTGAAGAAGCAGAACACTGAGTGTTCGAGAGAGAGGTGCGGGGCAAAGGGGGGGTGATGTCTGAAGCTGGTGAAGATACCTCTTCACGCCTGATGGTGTCTTACACACTATATATGTCTTCTTCTGGGCTTGGTACACGCTGTGCAGTGATGGTGAAGCTGGAGAAAGTGTACGTTGGGTGGAGGGGTGAGTTGCGCATCCATGAGGCTGGCAACACATTTCTTCGAGTTACTTTGAGTGGAGGGGCGGCAGCCTCCTTTGTCCTGATGTAGGACACCAGCACCAAGCGGAGGAACCCACTGCCACAGAATCCTCCATCGCTACTGCAATTTGAGTGCATTAGAACCAGAGAGCTGAGGAGTCCACACCTCAAACCCTCCCAGAGATGTGCAGAACACCAACAAAAGTAGTTTCACTTTACTGCATTTGTGTGTCCATCTTTTCACTGCGTTTTACGACTCACAAATACAAGTTATCAATAGCTCTTGCACATGTTTAAAGGAAAATCAGACCGGGCTGCTGAGAAATAACGAGTAAATTAAGAAATTAAACCAGCTTGTCCCAGTCGGGAGAAACAGAGTGGCTATCAGCGGTGGTATGTGGGGACGGCAGCAGCAGAGGCCATTAAGCAGCTGTTATTGGCGGACAGCCTCTCTGGCGGGCTCGCTTGTGTTACGGCCACAAAACTGAGGGGGGGCGCAGGAGGGAAGAGTCCAAGAGGAGCAACAGACAGAACAGCAAGCCTAGGATGTGGCCAAAAGGCACTTAAGGTAAAGAAAGAAGCCGCCACACACTGTTGACCTAGTAGCTGTTAGAAAGCTGAATAAATAAAACCCAGTATGTGGCAGAGGTCCCACTGTAGAGAAAAAAGCTGTCACTCACTGACAAGAAGTCATATGGGAACTGTTTAAGAATGCAGAATATGACCGAAGTGTACTCGTAAAGGCTGGCTAAAAAAACAAGCAGAGTGCACAGCTGAGCCTGAGTGTTAGCGTGCTAGAGAGAAGGGGGTGTGTGATAAGCGTGAGGCGAGAGATGGCCTGGCGGCCGTCAAAGTGAAAGCCGTGGGCAGTGAATAAATTAGGGGAGGAGAAATGCCTGAGGCACAGCGCACGCTGGGGGATGCCTGTGGGAGGGAGGCTGGTGGCTTTGATGTGCACGCGCTTTTTAGGTCAATGCGCTTGCGCATTGAGCCTTGCTTTTCACGGGCACAGCATCAAATCGCCCGATGGTTAAGCTCTGGTTAAGCCCCAATATCTCTTGCAAGCTCAATGCGCAAGTGCATTGACAGGCTCGACCTAAAAATCAAACATACAAAGGACAGCTTGTGATTGCATACTAAAACAAGTTCCATTATTAGCAGACAATACAAATCCCAGCCATAATTTAGTATCTTCGAGAAAAACACCCCACCCTAAAAGCAGTGTACCGAGGTAGGAGGAAAACCAGGCACAGTTCTCAAGAAAGTAGGTTTAGCCATTTGCCCCATACCTTCTGAAATTTCTCAGGACATCCCCGGGCCTCAAAGAGCGGTTCCTCCTGGGCCGCACACCAGCCCACCCCCGTCGCCCCTTCTGTATGGTAGGAGGTTTGACCTGAGCCCAGACCGCTGTGATATCTCGCTTGGCCACCACCACCGCTGTGCCCAGAAAGAGTTTGTCAGCTCTAGAGCCATCCAGTCCGTCAAATACTCCCAAAAAGAGTCGTAGAGGATCTTGAGGGACCTGCCACTCCAGAGTTTGCATAAGTTCAGACTCCACATCCGACCAAAATGGAGCAAGACTAGGGCATAACCAGACCATGTGATAGAAATCGGCCGGAGCTTGGCCACATCGTGTGCAACCTGGGGAGGGGTGCAGTCCTGCCCTGTGTAGACGCGGGGTGAGATAAGCCATGTGGCGGTAGTAGAGTTGGATGAGACGTAGTTTGGAGGCGGTCGTCAAGGTTTTGGGGGCCATAAGGGCATTGCGCCAGTATGCCTCTTCTAGGGGGCCCTGCCATCCCTTGCAGCGGGTTCGCAGCAAGTCTAGGGTGGTAGGGCTATTGTTCACGAGGGAGCGGTATATCCGTGACACCCCTCCTCTGCCTAAGTTTCCCATCATGACCTGGGCCTTCTAGCGGGCTGAATTCAGGAAGCGAAGTGCCTGGTGTGATATGCATATGAAGGGTGTGGCGGAGTTGTAAATATTTGTAAAATTGGGTAGTGTGAAGGGAATGACGCTGTTGCAAATCGGGGAAGGCCCTGACATGATCTCCCACCCAGACGTCCCCAAGGAGCAAGATCCCAACCCGATCCCACTGCCGGAACCCCTCAAGGGTTGATGTTTCATGGAGCCATGTGCCGTGCCACAGCGGTGTATGGTGGGTAAGTCTCTTGTCCCATCTCGTGTAGCACAGGGCAGAGCGTCAGGCCACAAGAACCGCTCTGGTGATAGGAGGGAGGGCTTGTGGAATGGGAGCCCCATATAAGTAGGCCTGGATTTGTGGGAAGTCCATATTGCGAAGCTCAATCCGGTAGGCCGGGTCAGACCAGCCTCCATTGAACCAGTCGTGGACGACTATAAGTTTGGTGGCCAAATAGTTGAGGTGAAGATTCGTCATGCCCATACCCCGTCAAAGGGAGAGATCCAGCAGCGAGCCAAGGCTATACGTGGTCGGCCACCCCCCCCCCCCCACACACACAAGAAACTGGTAATTACCCATCAAGGTCTCAGACCAAACTACCCGGAAGGTTAAAGGTGGTATAAAAGTTTGTTTCTTAAAGGCCTGCTTCTATTGAGGAACCTTTATAGTCTGCAGAAAAAAACGGTACTGCGTGCTTTTATCAACTATTAGGAAAAGTGGTTGCATCTGTGCCCGGCTGCTGGCGGGGTTGAGATTGCCCAAATCACTTTTTGGGGGAGAAAAACAGGGAGGGGACAGCTAGTCATTTCTTCGAAGTGATCAATAATTAGTCTGCTGACTTCGAGGAGCCAAATGACCCACCCCCCGGGCCGGGTTGCCCTCCAAGCCCTGATGGCATGGCTGCTGCCTTTGATGAGCCACCATTCCCTGCTGATGAAAAATAGCTTCTGGGCATCTTAAACAAGCAGAAAAACAAATAATATCTGAGTGATCAGACTGTCCCAAAGACCCTCCACTGCTTAAAGCAGGACTTGGGCTGCATTTGTGAAGATCATTACTGGCTCATTGTGCAGCCCACACCACCGTTTGGAGTTGCACTTTAACACTTTTGGTATCGTTCTCGACGTCACATTTGTGCTTCTTTTATCAACATTGTGAGGATGAAAGACCGGTTCAGCCGTTTTCACATTGGAAGCTGTGATCAGATTGCAAGTGGTACCTACAGTATTCGAGTTTTATCTTTCTGCAGTTAATTTCTGGGTGATAGCCTGTTTTGTTTTTTAATACATGAGTAGTGTAGTCAGGCTTGGTAGCCAAGATACAATGGAGTGAGGTGGTTTAACCAACTGGTAAAATGGAGAAGCAGTGAGTAGGACCAAGTGAGCCCCCTGGGTTTACTGTCTACACGTTGGCTGCCATCCCTGGCATTTTGATGTTTTAAATGCTTATCTTTTTTTTGTTGCCAGTGTTTGCAGCAAGCACACACTATAGCTGCATTGCTCTAGATGGTTGAGTGCATGGTGCCTAGCATTGACTCTTAGAAATGTCATCGTATTCTCTCTAATCCCTTGACAGTTTGGTATGAGGATGTGCATCAGAGGGCAGGCCCTGCTCCTGGGAGTCAGGTTTCATGTCTCTGCCTCTGCAGTGAAGCAGATATATGGCTATGGCTAATAAATGAGTTAAAGCTTCCACCCACGATAAAGCATGACTAAAAACTTAAAAGGTCCCAAAGGCGAGATCTATTGGCCATGGCAATGCTGGTTTAGTTTGTTCTGACGTAGTCAGGTTGTCTAAGTCTCGCTAAATATAAATATATATCTGATCTGAAGAGACATGTTCTTCAATGTAGATCTACTGAAAAGAAAACTGAGCAGAACTCAGGGAGACTCCCGTCACACGACGTGAGGAACTGGAGTCTCTCTGTTGAGGGTTCTAAAGAGTGCTGTCGCTTGATTGGCTGGACTACTTGGGTGATTTGGCCATTTGAAGAACCAATCCATCTTCAATCCTATAAGGAAAGTGAGCGCATTTTGCTTGTTTTGTATTTCACATCCTGCAAGATCTCTGGGTAAACTCTCTCCAGTGCGGATCATTTTCTACACTTTGTTTTTGCTGACCTTACATTATATGAAACTCAGACTTAAGTGAATGTCAAAACTTTTAGAAGAAATCTACACTCTGTATTAATTTGATAGCTGCACAGTACACCAAAACATGCTGTTTAAAATAAAAATCACAAGGACACCATTGTTGCTTTTGAAAATGATTTTATGTGACACCATGACATGCATGTGACTGACAGAAAGAAATTCTAGTGCCTTGAAGCGTTCTACTAGTAGGGCCTGGATGGTTCATTCCCAGTGTGTGTGACTTGGCTACAAGAGAACACAGTTTGAAAATGCTGTAAAATTCCACATAAAAGAACAGGTAGGTAGCGAGTGAAGGCACTTATGCTGAGACTTGATTTATATGTGAATTTTCTAATAAAAATCCCTGTAGTAGGCCTACTAAAATAGGGACCTCGGTGGGAAGGGGGGGGGGGGGCAAAGATGGTGATAGAGTAGTCGATTTTCTTCTCTTTTGCATGCCTAGCCTCCTGTTTTATTGTACATGCTGCCCCTACCCGACGGCCAGCAGAGCCTCACCTGGGAGGGGGTGGGATACCCTTGCATGACCGGTTCCCTTTGAGCTGCTTTAGGGGCATGAGCTTGGCACCCACACAGTGCACTGCCGTTTCTATCGTGACTGGTGGATATCAACAGCCTGGCCTCACGGCTGGGAGGTACTGGCACTATGAAGAAGCCGCGTGGTCCCCTTTCCTTCTGTTAGCGGCGCCATCTTTCACCCCGGGCGCGGCACCCGGGAGTGCCTCAGCGAAGAAGAGGAAGGGCGGATGTGAGGCGGGGTCCTGCTGTGAATACCCACGTGGCTGATACACCTGGACCAATGCCTACACTCGAAAGAGCCTGATGCAGGGGAGAGGGAGCCATTCCACAGCGGTCCCACATCCGCTGCCGCCCCGTCCCGATTGGACCAGCTCATCCAGCTTCTGGGAGGCACCAGCCCTACTGCGGGTCCAAGAGGGGTCCCTGCCACCTGACGTCGGCCGTGTCTGGCACCCAGAACGGGGCTCAGGAAGTGCACCCTGGGCAGGCGAGAGGAATGAGCTCGGTGAATGCGGACTGGGCGCTGCGCTCAGGTCAGCGTCGGATTGGTAACGCAGGCATTCGGGCAATGCCCGAGGGGCCGGTGTCCGAGTTCTGCTGTGGGCTGCTTTTTTTAGCAGTCTGGGGGGCTATTTGGGTGCTGTCTATATTGTTCGAATACAGCCAGCGGCCCAGTGGGTATCTGAGTGGCCAGGGCCGGACTGGGAACCAAAAGGGGCCCTGGCAAAGTGCTCGGCCGGCCCCCCACCCCCCGGGGGGTTGTGGGTGCCGCCAAGCTCTTTGCATGGGCCGGTTTTTGGCCGATTTTGTACAGGGCCGATTTTGCAGCTATGCTGCAAAAACGGCCCGTAACAAAACCGGCCCCCCCACCCGTGCGGCGCACCGGGGGATTGCCTGGTGCCCGCTACGGCCAGTCCGGCTCTGTGAGTGGCCTTTCTAAAGGCGGATGGGCGCTCATTACCTCCGTTTATCAGAGGTATCACTCCCTTTGTCTCGCGGGCCGGCCCATTAATGTGTGCACATACTGAGCGGGGCCAGGGGGCCTGAGTAGAAGTGGCCTCACTTGTTTCACCAGTGTAAACTAGCGCGTACATTTTTTTTTACCCCCTCCTAAAGTTTTTTTATAAGATTACACCAGTGATTTGAGGAGTGATTATGCAAATGTGGGCCGATTTTTTTTTTTGCGTGCCCGGGCCGATTTTCAATCCCAATCTAACCCTGGCTCAGGTGACCGGTCACACTCGGGGGAGAAACAACCACGCCCTGGAGGGGCCTGCCCCTGCCTCCACCATTCCACTTGGGTGGGAGAGGCTAGGAAGCCGCGACGGCACAGCTGTTGGTATTCCAGTGAGTCTGGTGTGGACCTGGCTAGAGAATCCAGTGGAGAATCTGACATCTGCTTGTAGGTGGTCTACTACGAGACTGAACATGTGGCTGCACCAGGCCCCAGCTTTCAGCTTTGGGAGCACCAACACTGTTGACCGGCCAGTTCTGCAGCGGTGAGGCCTCTTTGGGTCTGACATCTTGGAGGTGAGACAACCTCTGCCACAGAAAAATGACCTGCGCCCTAGTGGCGTTCTTGTGAACCCTACAAGGCGCTGGCGCTGGTCCTAGCTGTAGCTAGGCAGGCTATCGTAGGTCTTTAGGAGAAAGACACGGTTCATGATTATGGGGCATAGCTACACCGTCTTTGGAATTTGCTGGGGATGGAAAAGACTTCAGCAACAATTGAGGCAAAAGAGGCCATCTCTGAGGAAACTTGGGGGCCATGCATCAAGTTCCTCAGACAAGAATATAAAGAACATACGTGTCCCAGATATCTAAGGGTGCTCTGCCATACCACTTCAGATACTACTGTTTAACACTGCACACCATTCCCTGCATGCAACATCAGGTCGATGGGCAACATGCAACACCCACTGTTAGGCTACCCTGAAATGGGATGGAAAACACTGATCATAAGCAACGGAGAGTGGGTTGTGAGGGGTTGTTTGTAGGGTGTGAGGATGGTACGTGCCTCAGATGGGGAGAGGGGCCTCCTTTTCTGTTCTTCCTTTTAATTGTTTAAGCACCACCCTGTTTATCATGACCACCGGCATTTGGGTGTAGGTTGTACTGCATTGTACACGAATATACAGTTTTAAACCAAAAACACAGACCTCACTGAAAACTGTCTTTGTAAGGTTCCATCATTTTGAGATCCACCATGTGACAGAAATTGTACTGAGCTAGAGGAACGGGTCTGATCTGTGTGGAACAACTGGTATTTTTCCAAAGAGCCCTTGTTGAGAGAATTCATGTGTCTGCATAATTTAAACCCTATAATTCACTTTTTTGCATCAACTACACTGTTTTAGGCCTAAAAGCAGTATGAGAAAATATTCTGTCTCTTTGCAGTCCTGCTCAATCCTGGAGGCATTTCATTTACAATTTCACAGAGGTGAGGTCAAAAGGGCCTTTCTCTCCTAATCCGATCTATACGTGTGTGCAAGAACCCAGGTGAGCTAATCTGTAACTACACTGCACAGTTAGAATTAATGTATTCTGAGGGGCAGAGGCCAACGTAGAGCACCTTAGAAATATCTCTTAAAATATACCCTATAAAACAATCAGACATATTCATAGGAATCAAGTATATGCTCTCGTTTGTTCATGAGCTTTCAGGAAAACCTACGTAGGACAACCTGGCGACTTTAGATCCTTATACTAATATCTAAGGCATTCAGACAATGTTGGGAATAGGAAAAGTAGTTCAGAACATTTTTAAAAAAAGGCTGGAAAAAATAAAACCATTAGGTATTGTGAAGTTCAGGAATATGTCAGACAGGGTATTTCACCACATGATGTATATATACCCTGTTGATAAAACTCTAAATCAGGACATTCATCTAACACTCTTGAGATACACTGTCCACCTTCCCCTGGAAATAGACCACACATGAGTGTTTTAAATATATAGTTGAAACAACCACTGGCACCTGCCCTCTGATGGGGCTACTGGGTGGAGTCAGGTATGATTTTTGGGTCTAGTTGGTTTATTGACCCGATGTCTGATTTACATTGAGATGATGTATTGAATGTTCGTTATATGTCGAATAGACACACACATTTACATAGACAATCTTCATTCTTCTCTGGGTAACTGGATCTCTACCTCCAAACAACGATCAAGCAAAATAAAAAAAATGATATAGTCTTTCTCACTTTTGTAGACTAAACTAATTGGAAACGTAAGGATCCTCAGTGCAGGTTCTACAGCAGTGAACTGGGTCAGAAAATGTCTAAGTTACAGGAGACAATGTGGCTGTAAACTCGATCCACTCTCTGGGCAGATCATGGCTAGCAGAAGAATTCATACTAGAGCCCACACTTTTCGATACCTTTTCAATGCACATTGCACAGGACTGAAAGGAAGCTATAGCAGTCTGTGGATGATACACTAAAAGGAGTAGACAAATTGAAGGATGTAAAAACACTAGAGGGTTCCCACAAGAGATAGATACTGTTCGATTAATCTAAGGTCAAAGTTCCTCATAAAAGCGGGAAAAGCCTTGGTAACAGTCTGCAATCGGGAGAGTACCAGAGGTTATCCTACAGAGATGTGTGCATTTTTTTATGCAACGACCTCAAAGCTTCAAAATAGAGGGGTTAGACAGTCAGGGAAGAAAGAGTAAAGGACGGGTTGCATACGAAGTGGTGTATATAAATCATTGGTGGGACCTCATCTAAAGGAATGACTTTATTTGTAAATCACATCTCTGAAGGACAAAGGGGGCATCTGATGAATGGTTTATGCCTGCTCTCATAATGGCAAGTCTTTCTATGAATTCTATAATCCCAGCAAGTTCACCTAGGTGGCAATTTCCTTTATGTGTTGTGCCTACAAGTAACAAGTGTTTTACCAGTACTGATCAAGAGGGACTTATCCTACTTCTAGGTATTTGTTGCTTTAGCAAATATTTAGCCAATGATAATTTGCAAACTGTCATTGTTCTTTTTTCGACTGTCCCTTGCATAAGTTCTCATATTGATCAAGCATTTTATATTTTAAAGATTTAGTGGTGCAAAATGCAAAAGTTAACATGTGCACTTAAATATTGTTTGTGAAAAATGCTAAGAATATAGAATGGTCTTACCTATGCCTGTCACAGGATCTTTGTTTTGCGCACGGGCAGACAACGAATAGGGAATTCTCACAAAATCACTTCTTTGAGTTGTTTTCATGTCATATGGTGGTTTCTGCAGAGTTATGCTGGGTAGTCCACTTGGCCACCAGTGTCCCTTTTAGAGAAAATAATAAACACAATCTACGTGTATATTCTGAGTACAACATACTGCAGACAGCCCACAATGTTGTTATCGAGTTTTTCAAAACATGCAAAATGTTCAAATATTTTGTGAAAATTATTTTATGGAATGTTTTAGTTTTAATGGTACATAAAGTAGTGACAGATGAATTGATGAGGTTGCACTTGAAATTAGTTTTTTAGGTCATTCAGAAGAGTAAATAATGATATGAGTGATTGCAGTACTTTTTTGTCTGGTATGCCATTATTACAAAATTGATGTAGTTTTTGTTTTGTATTTTGTTTTACTTCTCCTGTCCATTTCCCCTCCCAGTGTCCCACTGCAAAGCTATCTATGCTCTTCTTTCCACAGAGCATCAAGCGCATGTTATAACTATATACAACATCTTGTTGGAAAGCGTGTATTGTGAATGAGGCTTCCATGATGTATCCAAAGTATGATTTTCAAGGACTTCCGCTGGAAGTTCAGGAGAATATGTGTCAGTTCTATTAGCTATTGTTTCAGAAATGTTTCATATAGCTTTATAGCCCACCATAGTGGGCTATCCCACCCATTAAAGGCCCACTGCAGCTTTAAAGGCCCAAACCGAAGGCTCCAGCCTTTAACAAGGGAGCAGGTCTTTAATGACTGGTATAGCCCAGCTACGGCCGGCTATAATGCCATTAGAGCATTCCCTCCCATGAGGGCAGAATTTTCTAATTAGAAAAACAAAGGTCTCTCAGAGCCCGAGTTCCAAAGCCTTTGTTCACAGCTCTTGCTGTGAATGTTGTACAGTTAAAAGCAGCGGGCAGGGCCACGGAGGTTAGCAGTTGAGCATTCACAGCAAGAGCTGTGAAAGGGGGTGAAAGTCAGACCGTGGCTTTGCCCGGCTTGGCTGAACTGCTTTTTGTATTGCAGCCAAGCTAGGGTGACCCGGGATCTCAGCAGCATTCACCCCTCCCTCCTTCTGAAGCCCCAGTGACACTAAGGGAAGGTAGAAGGTTGTTTGTGTCCTCCAGCACGGCTTCTGCCTTTAGCTTTCCTCTGCCTAATTAATATATTTTCGAGAGGCAGGGGATAGAGAAAGACAGAGGCTGTGAATTAGGACAGGAAAATATTGAGAGCAGTGGGCCTATACCAGTTCATGTAGGCCACTACTGTTCCATTGTCTTCAATGGAGCTATCTACATTCCAATGTTCTAACGGGAAACAGCGTTTACAACAATGTCTCCACAACGCTGTACCTTACAACGTGGTTGTTACAACAACCGCGTTGTTACCACTCGTGCCATTACATCTCAAGTCGTTTCAACTACTTGCTGTAGGGGCGCGCTGGTGTTGGAATTACAATCCAACAACTTCCCTGCTGTTGCAGAAACTGGAGTAGGAATAGTAAATAATACTATTCTTAAGTCCAGCGTGCCCCCTACAGCAAGTCGTTCTAATGACTTGCGATGTACTGCTTCGCATTGTAACAACGCAGTCGTTGTAACAACTGCATAGTAATGGCATGCAATGTATTCGCATGCGTGGTAAAGAGCCATATTCGTTCTAATTTGTATTATACATTCTTACACTAAGAAATGGGCTAGTGCTAAATAACTGCGTAGTTTTTAATTATTATGTTGTTCCTGATATGTCAAATGCTACCCTAACCATGACCATACCATGCTGAATTTGCTGAATCTACTGATAGCTTTTGTGATTTTACTATAAAACCGCTGGGGTTTTGTGTTTCATGGGATTACTTTTGCCATTTGCCTTGTAGGTGACCAGTTTTGCTATTGGTGCTCTTCATGAATCAGACACTCAGAATTTTTGCTTAGAATATGCCTAGGGTTTTATGATTTTGCATTTTATTCTGTACTTCTCTATTGAGCCTTCACAGCAATTTATGCATTTCTCCTCTATACCATTTTTTATTATTCTGTAATAAAAGCTCTTTTTGCTCTAATTTTGATGTACATTTCAGTTCTTATTTGTAGGAAAGTGTATTTCTGTTGCAGTAACCCCCCCACTTTTTTGCCAGATTTCTGATGCACTTTGACGTGTTGTGTCCTGGGTCCCTGCCAATCAGGTTCCCAGTGCCTGTGTTCTTTCCCAGAGCTGTACATTTGTACCCATAATTGGCACCCTTCTGGCCACATGTAAGCTCCTTGTAATAGGTACCAGGGGTACCAAGGGCACTGTGACCAGGGAAGGCATCTAAGGGCTGCAGCACATATTGTGCCACCCATAGCGGCCCTGTACCTTAACACACACACTGCCATTGCAGGCTGCGTGTTTTGGTGCAGAGAAAAGTGAAGTATCGACATGGCACACATACCTGTGTGCCATGCCTGGAACCCACTGCCTATGGTATAGGTAAGTCACCCCTCCAGCTGGTGAGGGTACAGTTGCATGAGCAGCACTGTGCCCCTTCTGTGTCTAAGTCCATTTTTAGACATTGTAAGTGCAGTAACGCTGTAAAGAGTATATAGTCTGAAAGTTTGTCATTATGAACTTCACAGCACCATAATGGCTTTACTGAATTCTGGGAAGTTTGGTAGCAAACATCTTAGCATAATAAACTCACACTAATGCCAGTGTGGGATTCATTATACAGTGTACTCAGAGGGCATCTTAGAGATATCCCCTGAAAAACAACCAGCCTCTGGTGGGTTTCCTGACAGTAAAACACCAGCCTGACAACACAGACAAGTTTCTGGACCCCAGGGGTGGTAGCCATCGATCTCTGGGCCCAGAAACAACGCCTTTCCTGGGCAGAGGTGTTCACACCTCCCCCAGGTCAGGAAGAGACATCTGTGGCAGGGGAGCTTCAAAGGCCTTGCCACCTTTGCAACATGCCCCCATCCTCTCCTGCTATCAGGAGTGGGCCTCCTGCCTGTCTCACCCCCTTTTTGGCAGGAAGACGGGCGGAAACAATTAGAACAGCCCAGAAGGTGTGCCCACCTCTGTCAACCTCACTCCTCAGGGGGAGGCAAGGTGAAGCCCGCACTTCAGTGCCTGCCATCTTGCAGATGGCAGGCACTCTCCAATCAGGATTAGGGAGTGTGCCCACTCCTCCACGTAGGGTGAGCACAGCAAGGGTGTATTCACCCTAAGGTCAGTAGTCATTGGCTACTACCTTGAGAACCCTAAAACACCCCCTAAATACAGTATTTAGAGGGCAGCCCTGAACCCAGAAGGGAGATTCCTGCAACCTATGAGGAAGAAGGAAGGAAGAAGTCGCACAGCAGAGGAGACTACAGAGAAGAACTGACTTGGCCACAGCTCTACTGGGCCGTCAGCAGTTTCCGGAGATCCTGCGCCAAAAGTCAACTTGTCCTGCAGCCAGTGACCTCCAAAACCCCTGGGAGGACTGACTGCCTTTAACAAAGACCAGATGTCCTGTGAACAGCAGCTCTGTTTAAAATAAACTACAAAGACAGACTCTAAGCCTGCCGAGGACAAAGAAACTTGCTGCCTGGAACCACCACTACACCCATCACCTACGACCCGAGTCCAGGTGGTCCACCAGTCCCAGCGAGGTCCCCCAGCGCTCCAAAGTCTGAGTCCACCATGGGTTGACCCCTCCAGGACTCCCCAACATCACCTACAGCCTCTGCACAGAGATCCCCCCAACCACGAGTAGATGGGTAAAATTCGACCTCAAAAGGCACCCCTGCATCCGGCCGCCCTGCGCCCTGGATAAGAGGACCTGGGGTACACGTACGTCCCCGAGCCCTCCAACTTACCTGCCCTGCTGTTGGTTCCTCCCGGAAGATTTCCTGGACTGAGCCTGCAGCCAAAATCCAAAACTGACAACCTCCATAGGATTCAATTAGGCTCCAGACCTCTCCTAAGCACCCTGCACCCAGCCACCCTAGTGCCACTGGTGGTGTGAACTTGGTGCTGACTGGAGACCCCCTTCACCCTGATCTTAACCCTAGGAGCTTGGCTCACTAAAATTAGGGCCTGACCGTGAGCAGCCCCCAACTGAAGTGCCCCCTAGCTCCATTGGCTAACATTGGCATCCTGCACTCTGCACCCGGCCGCCCTAGTGATGCTGATGATGCAATTTGTGTGCCTATCTAGACCTTGAGGAACCTTGGTCCTAACCCCCAGCACTCACCCTTGTAAGTCATGTACTTACCTGTGAAACTGCTAACCCTTTTTCCCCATAGGAATCCATGTAAAGAGATTTTGGGCCTAAAAAATGTCTGTGTTGAACTGTGTTGTTTGAAGAAAATAGAACTCCATTGCAAAGTATAAAAAGTCATACTTACCTTGTATTTAGAGATCCTAGGTGTGGTTTATAGGCATACCACCCCAGTACTCAAAGTAATCCAAGAGTATTGAAAAGTAATCACTGTGTAATTTAAACTGTTTCCAAAGCATCTACAAACCTGTAACAATTGTAATTTCAAGCATAACTGCATTTCCTTGAACAGTCTAGCATTTGAAAGTATATTTTACTTACCTGCGCCAAGTCCTGTTTGATTTTAAAATAATGCAAAAACAACAGTTGATGGACAGAATGCAGAACAATGTCATACATTCACCCCAGTACAGAGATCTGGGCCTAAATCCATCGTTTTTTTGCACTCCACACCACCCCAGTTCAGACATGGCCATATGCAAATCAGCCTTGACCCTGTGCCTCATGGGAACAGTCCAGCCCGAACTGCCATGCCATGTCTTTCCTGGACCGGAATCAAGCATCCTATGACCGGTTTCTGGCTATCAGCCGTCTTCAGCCAGGATAGCTTGACTCCAGTGGTGTGGAGAGTATGGGACTCACGTCTGAGCATACCCATCCCACTCGGGGTGACAAATGCAAAAACAACAGTTGATGGACAGAATGCAGAACAATGTCATACATTCACCCCAGTACAGAGATCTGGGCCTAAATCCATTGTTTTTTTTGCACTCCACACCACCCCAGTTCAGACATGGCCATATGCAAATCAGCCTTGACCCTGTGCCTCATGGGAACAGTCCAGCCCGAACTGCCAAGCCATGTCTTTCCTGGACCGGAATCAAGCATCCTATGACCGGTTTCTGGCTAGCAGCCGTCTTCAGCCAGGATAGCTTGACTCCAGTGGTGTGGAGAGCATGGGACTCACGTCTGAGCATACCCATCCCACTCGGGGTGACAAATGCAAAAACAACAGTTGATGGACAGAATGCAGAACAATGTCATACATTCACCCCAGTACAGAGATCTGGGCCTAAATCCATCGTTTTCTTGCACTCCACACCACCCCAGTTCAGACATGTCCATATGCAAATCAGCCATGACCCCGTGCCTCATGGGAACAGTCCAGCCCGAACTGCCAAGCCATGTCTTTCCTGGACCGGAATCAAGCATCCTAGGACTGGTTTCTGGCTATCAGCCGTCTTCAGCCAGGATAGCTTGACTCCAGTGGGTCCATCATCCCCTTTTGTATTACTTTGTTCGCCGTAAGTTGGCAGGGTATGCTCAGACGTGAGTACCTTGCTCACTTGGCCACTGGATTCAAGATAGCCTGGCCGGGCTGGACTGCCATGAGGCACAGGGTCAGACTGATTTGCATATGGCCATGTCTGAACTGGGGTGGCTGAGTGAGCTAAAGAATGGTGATGGATTAAACCCAGATCAGTTGACTGGGGGTGAGTGTTTGATTTGCTCAAGCGCTCCATCCATCATCCCCTTTTGTATCACTTTGTTCGCCGTAAGTTGGCAGTGTATGCTCAGACGTGAGTCCCTTGCTTGGCCACTGGATTCAAGATAGCCTGGCTGATGAGGATTATGAATCCGAAACCGGTCCCAGGATGCTTGTTTCCGGTCCAGGGAAGACATGGCTTGCTCAAGCGCTCCATCCATCATCCCCTTTTGTATCACTTTGATTTTAAAATAAAACATAAGTATACCCTTTTTTATACTTACCTAATTGTTCTAGATTCTGTCTCTGAGATTGTGTATCGGTCCTTGATTGAGTGAATACAATTAATGCTTAACACACCTTCTGGATAAGCCTAATTGCTCGCACAAACTACCACAAAGAGAGCTGTTAGTACTTACCTAATTTCCCCTCTGCTATACATCTGGGGACTCCCTGACTCTGTGCACACTATTCATCCTTTTGGTATAGTATATACAGAGCCAGCATCCTACATTATGTGTCTGATATTTTATTCCATTCAACTCTGATAAATTGTGTTTTTCCTGATGAGGAGTGTGGTCTCTATCCCCTAGCTCAATTGGAGATTCTGGAGCTAAATCATTTTGGTAAATATTGGGGTGATCAAAATATTGGGGTTCAGATGATTTTTGGGATTCGGCTCCCACAATGTTATCAAGCTATACAACAGTACACATAATGTATTCAAAATGAATTGATGAATAACCTAGCCCTTGTCGTGAGCCAGACATCTGTCTGGCAAAGCCATTCATCAGGGATGAAGAACAAAGCCAAGTTCTACAGGAGTTGATTTAGCAGATCGGTTATGTAATAATGCAGTTCACGATTACAGACCACAAATACTGCAACTTTGTAATATATGAAAAACTTTATAGACTAACCCCCAAGTCAGACTACGCTCCTGGAATTCAACAGGTAATCTCACCAAAACAAAACAATTGCTAATCATTAATATTTTTCACCTTGCCTCTTGTACCACCTTTCACTGAGGATTTTCTGTGACAGATGCCTGAAGTAGTTTCTCATAAAACTTGCAACCTGGTATCCTCTCTCCCAAAACATGAACTGAGCCATTCCTTCCTTATATACGCTAAAAGGTGCTAAAGGATGAAACACATCATTTAAGGATGGAGGGGTTGGTGTAGGAAGGGACACGTAGAATAGCCTTGCCTTGACCCCAATATCTTAGGAAGGAAGTGACAAACTTTCTTTTCAGACACTCATTCATCTGGTAATAGGTTGAAACAGGACTCCACACCCTTCTTGAGAGAAAACTGGATAATATGCAATTTATTTTGTTAAATGGTGACATCTAAGACGTTGTGTAAACTCATCCCACTACCTATCCAGGTCTGGAGGCTCAGTGGACTAATACATCCATCCCAGGAATCTCCGTTTGATCTTGTAGCTCCAGGTTCAAATTTCAGCAGATTCATTAACTTTTTCATCCTTCTGACATCAATAAAATTAATATCACTGAAGAGTGAAACAATAAACATCTGCCATTCAGTAACAAGATGCCCCAAGGGGTCAACGCAGACTTTGCAAAAACATGCCCTATTACTTACCAGTAATCTTCATTACTCCTGGTCCCGTTGTCCGCGTCCCATTCATTACAATATTGTGGACAGAAAAAAAACCAAAAGGAACGCTGGATCCACTACCCCCTCCCCCATCAGGAGAACATAAGACATACTTACCCAGCATTCCTTCTGAACTACCAAGCCCCAAAATGATGGCCGTCCGGGAGGGAGGGGAGTAATGAATGGGACGAGGGCAAGGGGACCAGTAGTAATGAAGATTACTGCTAAGTAATAGGGCATTACCCATAGGTCCCTCCTGTCTTCGTCCCATTCATTACAATATAAGAAAACCCAAGCCAAGCACCTGCCATTCATACCAACAGAAAACACAATGGACACACCACCACAGCAGCACCCAAAGTGATTGATTGCAAAAGAAACAAGGAAATCATTAGCGAACAGCCTGCAACACCCCCAATCCAAAATTAACATCCTTACACAGCAAATTCTGAAGCCGGTATTGCCTCACAAAGGTGTTAGAGGAGGCCCATGTAGCAGCCCTGTAAATGGCAGACAGAGAAAGCCCCCTCAATTCAGCCCAGGAAGCACCCACCCGCCAAGTAGAGTGATCTTGCACCCCCACAGGAGGATGAGAACCCTAAAGAGAATAAGCCATCTCAATCACCTGCAATTGGCAAGGAGAAGCGTTCTCACCCATGAGAACGCCCCAAAAGAAACAAGGAATAGCGCCAGAGTGCACTCGGCACAGGGCCTTCTTGACATCCAACAAGGACTACTGAAGGTCATCCTCGGAGAACGCTCAGCCACCAAAGCAGGCAAAACAACCTCCTGAGAATGATGGAATTGGGAAGCCACCCTGGGCATAAAGGACGAATCCAACCGTAAAACAACCCCATCCTCAGAGATGGACAGGAAAGGTTCCCATGCCATCAAAGCCCCCAACTCACCAAAGGCCCCTGGCCGAAGTGATGGGCACCGAAACACAACTTTCAAAGTGACAAACTTAATGTCGACCAGCTCCAAAGGCTCTAAAGGAGCCGCGACCAACGCCATCAAGACCAAAGGCAAATCCCACAAAGGAAAGAGAGGTTTCACCAAGGGGCAAGACAAAGAAATCCCCTTTAGCAAATGGGACACCAAATCATCCACATCAGACAGATTACCCCATGGGGACCTAAATGCCGTAATCACATCCCACTGGGCCAATAAGGTAGACACAGCCAACCTTTTCTCGAAACCTTCCCAAAGAAACTGCAACACAGAAGTCAGGGAACACTCCAGAGGGGACAAAAGGAGAGCTTCACACCACTGTTGGAAATTCCCTCAGTACTGCCATTAGGATTTGAGAGTAGAAGGCCTACAGGACTGCTGAATGGCCAATGCTAAATGCCAGGGGAGCCCCTTGCGCTGCAACCCCTTCCTCTCAACTTCCACACTGACATCTGCGGGAGAGCCAACAAAGGGGCTGACCTCAGAGGAGAGGGGAAGCAGGGGATCACCCAAGGACACTGAACAGCCAGAAGCTTGAGAGTGGGGTCCAAGGTCCCCAAGGGCTAAAGGGAACTACCACCTCCCTGGATTCCCCCAGCAGATGTATAAGGAACCTGGGAATCAGAGCCAGAGGTGGAAAGGCATGCAACAGGCAGCCAAGGAAAGGTCAAAGAATCCACGCACCAAACCCCCTCCTGATGAGAGCAAGCACAAAACCGGGGCAGCTGAGCATTTTGCTGGGATGCAATGAGGTCGGGAAAGGGACACCAAACCTTGTGCACACTTGCCAAAAGGCCACCCAGGTAGGAGACATTTCCGCAAGGGTGTAAAGAAGCAAATGAAAGCATCTGCCACCCCATTGTCTACATTCCAGATGTGAACAGCCACTAGAGACTGAAGATACCCCTCCACCCAGCAGAACAGATTAACAGCCACAGCATTCAAGGACTGGTAATGAATCGCCCCGATGGCTCAGATATGCCACAGTCACCATGTTGTCTGACCGAACTACAACATTCCGCCCCATTAGAAGCTGACTGAACCCCATGACTGCCCGGAAGGCGGCAATCAGCTCCATCCAATTAGAGGACCTCCTCCCCTCCTGCAAGGACCAACGAGCCTCTAAGGAACTGTCCCCAACCGAAAGCACTGGCATCTGTGTTAAGGACCACAGGAAGATCGGGCTGTAATGGCACCCCCTTGGACAGCTTGTCCAGGCTGTCCACCAGCGCAGATCTGGTGTGATGGCCAGAGTCACCGGAACCAGCCGGTCAAGATCCCAAGAGACCAGATTCCAATGAGCAAGAAAATTTACCCATAGAAGCTGGAGATGGAAGCGGGCCCAGGACACAGTGAACACTGCCACGGCCAGTGCCATGAGATCTAGAAGCTGCAACCACAGCCGATTCTGAAACAAATCACCCCCGATTACCTTCAGAGCCAGGGACTTAAAGTCCAGAGCCCTGGGGACCGGCAAGAACACCTGGGTCAGGTCGGTGTGAAATCTGGCCCCAAAAAATGTCATGTCCTCAGATGGAATTATCTGACACTTCAGAAGGTTCAACAGGAACCCATGAACTACAAGACCGAACACACCACCAATAGATTGAGAAGAAGCTGCTCCCAGATGAAGCATGGAGCAGCCAATCGTCCAGATAAGGATAGATGTGGATGCCCATAAGATGCAAGGAAGCCACCACACTGGTGAAGATCCTTGGGACAGATCGAAGGCCAAAGGGAATGACATTAAACTGATAATGAGTGCTGTGAATGCTGAATCTGAGTTACTACTGATAGAGGGGATGGATTGGAATTTGATAGTATGCATCCTGCGGATCCAGAGTGCACATCAGATTCCTGAGCACCAACTAAGTCTCCATCTTGAAGGGAAGGTGGATGACAAACTTGTTCAGTGCCTTAAAGTCCAACACCAGCTGAAAGTCCCCTGTAGATTTGACCGCAAGGAAATCTATAGAGTAAAAGCCCTTGCCCTTCTCCCGAGACGGAACTTCCAGACTGGCACCTTTTTTCAGCAGTGAGCAAATCCCTTCTGACAACGCAGTCCTCTTCACCCGAGAGGAGGGCCAAGTCAGACAAACCCTGGAAGCTGCAGGAGTCACAAAAAACTCTATTGTGTAGCTCAGCCTTATAATGTCCAGCACCCAAGCATCTGAAGACGATTTTTCCCAGGCTGTGAATGCGAAAAACCTTTGGACAATAAGCCCTGTGTACTTTCGTGCACAGTGAAAAGGGGGACACGTGTCCTTTGCCATGAATTATTGTAGAGCAACACCCACTCACCTTCAAAGAGGAAACAAAGTACCATGTCCAACACAAAAATAAAATGCTTACCACAAAATTGGAATCTGAAGCTCATCTGCAGGGCTTGTAACAACAATTGGATACTTTCTAAATCTGCAAATATTCCTATTTCATTGTCAATACATTATTATGCCTGTTGATTAGCCCGCTGACTGAAGAAGTGTCAAACGTGAAACAGCATGCATGCGAAAAAAGGAGGCAACTGTAGGGACACGAAGGCGGAAGAAGAAAAGATTAGGAGGACCAGAAAAGAGAGCCCTGAGCAGGAGTCTTGGGGGATGGCCTAATGCCTACCAGTGCTCTCCATCATACCCTATCCTACTCTTCCTCACCCTATTTCTTATCTGTGATGAGGAAGCGAAACCAGTTGACCATGAGCTCAGTTTCTCTTACTGCATTACACAGCGGTGAGTTGAACAAAGACTGCAGAGAACTGAAGGTCATGACTGTGATTCCAGGCAAGGCGAACCCAGCCTTCCATCCTACTAAGATCTGTGAAATGAGTACCTTTGAACTGGATAATAGTAACACCTGTTACTTACAGTACCTTTAAACTGGATTATAGTAACACCTGTTACTTACAGTATCTTTAACTGGGTAATGGTGACACCTGTTACTTACAGTACCTTTAAACTGGGTAATTGTGACACCTGTTACTTACAGGACCTTTAAACTGGGTACTAGTAACACCTGTTACTTACAGTACCTTTTTAAACTGCGTAATAGTAACACGTGTTACTTACAGTACCTTTAAACTGGGTAATAGTAACACCTGTTACTTACAGTGCCTTTAAACTGGGTAATAGTAACACCTGTTACTTAGAGTACCTTTATACTGGGCAATAGTAACACCTGTTACTTACAGTACCTTTAAACTGGGCAATAGTAACACCTGTTATTTACAGTACCTTTAAACTGGGTAATAGTAACACCTGTTACTTACAGTACATTACACTGGGTAATAGTAGCACATGTAACTTACAGTACTTTTATACTGGATAATAGTAACACCTGTTATTTACAGTACCTTTAAAGTGAGTAATAGTAACACCAGTTACTTACAGTACCTTTAAACTGGGTAGTAGTAACACATGTTACTTACAGTACCTTACACTGGGTAATAGTAGCACATGTCACTTACAGTACCTTTAAACTGGATAATAGTAACACCTGTTACTTACAGTACCTTTAAACTGGATAACAGTAACACCTGTTACTTACAGTACCTTACACTGGGTAATAGTAGCACATTTTACTTACAGTACCTTTAAACTGCCTAATAGTAACACCTGTTACTTACAGTACTTTACACTGGGTAATAGTAGCACATGTAACTTACAGTATGTTTATACTGAATAATAGTAACACCTGTCACTTACAGCACATTTAAACTGGGTAATAGTAACACCTGTTACTTACAGTACCTTTAAACTGGGTAATAGTAGCACATGTTACTTACAGTACCTTTAAACTGGATAATAGTAACACCTGTTACTTACAGTACCTTTAAACTGGATAATAGTAACATCTGTTACTTACAGTACCTTACACTGGGTAATAGTAGCACCTGTTACTTACAGTACCTTACACTGGGTAATAGTAGCACATGTTACTTAAAGTACCTTTAAACTGCATAATAGTAACACCTGTTGCTTATAGTACATTACACTGGGTAATAGTAGCACATGCAACTTACAGTACCTTTATACTGGATGATAGTAACACCTGTTACTTACAGTACCTTTAAACTGGGTAATAGTAGCACATGTTACTTACAGTACCTTTAAACTGGATAATAGTAACATCTGTTACTTACAGTACCTTACACTGGGTAATAGTAACACCTGTTACTTACAGTACCGTACACTGGGTAATAGTAGCACATGTTACTTACAGTACCTTTAAACTGGGTAACAGTAACACCTGTTACTTACATAGTGACACCTGTTACTTACGGTACCCTTAAACTGGGCAATAGTGACACCTGTTACTTACAGTACCTTTAAACTGGGTAATAGTAACACCTGTTACTTACAGTAATTCCGAACGGGATATATGCCTTTTGAAGAACTACATAAAAAAACAGATTATTATTAACATATATTCCTTTCAGAGCCTAGAGTCTCAGATGCATT
The DNA here is from genome assembly GCF_964261635.1 of Lissotriton helveticus. Classification (NCBI taxonomy): domain Eukaryota; kingdom Metazoa; phylum Chordata; class Amphibia; order Caudata; family Salamandridae; genus Lissotriton; species Lissotriton helveticus. Next base: position 1,639,171,351 of record NC_136067.1, on the reverse strand, counting down.
CTAGTGGAGCCAGCCAGTAAAACGTGCAGCAGTATTGTGGTGAAAGCCACAAAAAACACAAAGGCGCCCCACAGCCAAGAGCTGAAGACAGAAAGGCGAGGTACTGGACATAAAACAAACATGTGAAGCAAAAACACCCTGGTTACACGAGAACAACAGAAGCCAAGACAAACGAAAGAAAAACCCACATGTAGGACATTCCATGCAGAAGCACACCTGCTTCCATGGCACACATTATGCACCCTGGGAAAATGTTCCCGCGCTCTGGGGTGTCGCCAGAGGAGCATGAGAACGAGGGTTGTGGCATACAAGTTGTTACAAATTGAATCAATAGTGAGATTGTGCATCATGGCAACATTTACACAACCTTGGTTAGTAACGTGCACACAAAAAGCCTTTGTGTCCGTGTGAAGGTCACCGCCTCTCTTCTCCCTCTAACAATAGCTCGGTTGATATGCTGCATAAAGCCATACCTGCTTGTGCATGGTGGCTTCTGTCTCCATGTAACAGATGGGCTCATTGTAGAAGCGCACGTTGCTGTTTAGGAACTTTGCGTAGTATGGATGAGGGATGTTGTGGCTACCTTGCACCGCAGGACCCAGGCCATCCTGCTCTTTATCCTTAAATCCATGGATGAACGTGTCCAGGCCCGTCCTGGCTCCTGATACTCTCTCGTTGAATACTCTGTAGGTGTTCATGCTGAAAAGATATAATGGTGCAAACAACCTTAATACTAGCATTAACGCAGAATCGTTGTACTTTCTGCCATTTAAATGTCAACATTGTTATCAATGTAAAGGTAATTCTAGTATGAAACTGAGTAAAGAGTTTTTGGTACATTTTGTCTCCCCAAACACTATCGCCAGGGTAGACACAAACCCACAGACACCTGCTACAGAGGGTCCCAGGGTGGACACAAACCCACAGACACCTGCTACAGAGGGTCCCAGGGTGGACACAAACCCGCAGATGACTAGTACAGAGGGTCGGCAGGATGGACACAAACCTGCAGACACCTACTACAGAGGGTCCCAGGGTAGACACAAACCCGCAGACGCCAACTGCAGAGGGTCCCAGGGTGGACACAAACCCATTGAAGCCTACTGCAGATAGGTCCAAGAGTGGACACACCCCCACAGACGCCTACTACAGAGGGTCGGTAGGGTGGACACAAACCCAGAGAAGCCTACTGCAGAAAGGTCCAAGGGTGGACACAAACCCACAGACGCCTACTACAGAGAGTCGGTAGGGTGGACACAAACCTACAGAAGCCTACTGCAGAGGGTCCCAGGGTGGACACAAACCCACAGACACCTGCTACAGAGGGTCGACAGGGTGGACACAAACCCACAGACACCTACAACAGAGGGTCCCAGGGTGGACACAAACCCACAGACACCTGCTACATAGGGTTGGCAGGGTGGACACAAACCCACAGACACCTACTACAGAGGGTCCCAGGGTGGACACAAACCCACAGACACCTACTACAGAGGGTCCCAGGGTGGACACAAACCCACAGACACCTACTACAGAGGGTCTCAGGGTGGACACAAACCCACAGACGCCTGCTACAGAGGGTCCAAGGGTGGACACAAACCCACAGACACCTACTACAGAGGGTCCCAGGGTGGACACAAACCCACAGATGACCAGCTACAGACGGTCCCAGAGTGGACACAAACCCACAGAAGCCTACTGCAGAGGGTCCCAGGGTGGACACAAACCCACAGACGCCTGCTACAGAGGGTTTAAGGGTGGACACGAACCCACAGACACCTACTACAGAGGGTCCCAGGGTGGACACAAACCCACAGATGACCAGCTACAGACGGTCCCAGGGTGGACACAAACCCACAGACACCTACTACAGAGGGTCTCAGGGTGGACACAAACCCACAGACGCCTGCTACAGAGGGTCCAAGGGTGGACACAAACCCACAGACACCTACTACAGAGGGTCCCAGGGTGGACACAAACCCACAGATGACCAGCTACAGACGGTCCCAGAGTGGACACAAACCCACAGAAGCCTACTGCAGAGGGTCCCAGGGTGGACACAAACCCACAGACGCCTGCTACAGAGGGTTTAAGGGTGGACACAAACCCACAGACACCTACTACAGAGGGTCCCAGGGTGGACACAAACCCACAGATGACCAGCTACAGACGGTCCCAGGGTGGACACAAACCCACAGACGCCTACTACAGAGGGTCGGTAGGGTGGCACCTCTTCAGTCCTGGATTCTTGTTATTTTTGGTTTTTTGTGAGTCTCGCATTAGCCAAGATCTTTTTTAATTTACCTAAATAATACATATAGTATACTTGCAGCAGCTTACAGACAGCCCTCTTCATCCATCCGTCTGTTGTTTGTGTCTTTCACAATTTTCTTCTTCCCACTAAAGCAACGGGGAAGCCTATTTCAATCACTGGCTAACTTCACTGTGACAAAGCACATCCACAAGTCAAATTGCTCCTTTCCAGTGGTAGAGATTACAATGTAATTGTGTGTTTTTTTGTTCTTTTTTAAAGATTTTATTGCTTAACAGCGTACAGCATAGAAAATAACAAAACAAAAACAAGAAGAATAGGAATCAGGGACAAACCACATACTTGAGGTACAATTGCGATGATATGGGTGGCATTGTGAGCTTTTTGAGACCAATACATGTTTGCTCCTGGCTCTTTTTATATTTGCAGTGAACTAGCGAAACCACCAACAATACAGTTTTACTAAAACCATGATAAAACAAGCATTGACAAATCCAAAAGCCTTGCAGACACCAAACATACTGGTTTAACAAATGCTTGTTTATATTGCCACCCAAGAGAAACGTATACTGCATTGCATTGCGTTTGTTAACTTCACTTGGAAATGTTTGTGTTCCCCAAAAAATAGTTAATGAGAAATACAGTATTAGTTATGCAGGCAATGAGTTAGTTCCTATACTGGGGATGAAATATTTAAAATAAAGGCCTGTTCAAAGCAAGACAAGAGGTCTACTACACGTCTGGTGACTTAGGGTAAGTTACCTTGATTCCATCCCTCATTATGGTTCATGATGCCACCTCTGTGATTTCTGCTTGTGCAGAATATGTACACTCAATTGGAGTTCAGTGCAGTGCGCATTTTGGGTACATCTGAAGTGGTGTCTATGTAATGTGCGCATTTATAAGCACCCCAAAAGAGACTGCACTGTTATGCATCCCGGTGGAGAAGCGTGGCTCAGTGGTTAGAGGCGGCAGACCCGGAAGCTGAGATCGACCGTGGACCAGGGTTCAATTCCCCGCCTCGGCGGGTCTCAGGCTCAAAATTCCACGGTCTCGACAATTCTCGCTCTGGTGCCTACTCAACTCACGGGGTCACACTCTGCGACTCTGGGCAATAGCTTGCTTAATCTCCACTACGGCCCCTCGCGGCGGGATGCCTGGCTTTCACCTTGTGGACACCCTGCCGGGGTTTCTCACAGGGGAATACCAGGACGGGTTCCCTAAGCAAGCGCCGGGACGCTCACGGGCAGCCGTGTGCTTTACAAATCCAGCACATTTACATTTACATCTGTGAGGCAAGTATTCTTTTTTAGCTACCATTAAAAAAGGAGATCCAAATTAGAGGTATGGCCATGAAGTTAACTGAGAGCATGGCAACTCAAAGAGCTCCTCACCTTGACATTATGATCACTGTAGCACATTGATCACCTCATGCTGTTGAGACGTAGTAAAAAGAGAAGCTGTTCCTCACGCAGGGTGCTGACGCGGAGTGATGGCTTGGAATTGTAGGACCGCAGGACATTATTGCTAATCGCTGGTGTGCACCCAGCTCCTTAGCACAAGAGGGTACACTGATGAAGCATGGAACATAATCTAAGGAAAGGAAACGTCTGTGCACCCTGTTGAGTTGCTGAGGACACTCCCTGAGCCAGAATGGGGAAGCTGTATGCTTGTCCCTTGGGCACACACACCCATGGCCTGATGAGATATAGGAGGATTTCATAGGAAGCAGGACTGAGTTGCTGGGTTGGGTGAGTCTGTGTGATGACAAAGGAGGATCCTGAAAAGTATATACCCAGGGAGCAGCAACAGAGAACTGATCTATGTGGACTGTGCACATGGCCTCACTAAGGTGCCCCACCAGGGAATTCTTAACAATGAGAGGTGAGAGATAACCCACTCACAGACCTGGACACTGATTGAAGCACTGAGGCAAGTCAATGGTCAAGGCAAGATCAATATGAGTTTGTCAGACCAATTCTCAGTTCTTGACTCAATGGCCTTTAGGCAATCCTTGTTTAATGGTTCTTGGAAAAACAAGAACCCAGTACCACTGTGAGCTCAGTGAATAACCCGATACCTCCTCAAAAAGCTTTGAATTTCAGGGGGTTGCAAAGTCAAACAGTCAAGGATTATTCTTGTGAAGTGGTGTGGGCCAGAACACTGACCAGACAGCACATGCATGACTCACTATGAATACAATGTGCAAGTATTGAAAATCTTTGAAGACATACCTCTTTAAAAAAACACTGCACTACAATGCATTAACCGCCCACAAACCAACTACCTCCCCTATCACGCATTGACCTAATTCTTGTCTTTGCCCCTGTCTGCTCCCTTTTGAATGGGTTCGCACGCTAGGAATACCACATACATACAGACATACGTGAAAAAGATACATCTTTGTATATACCGTATAGTAAGATAATAAAATATGTTCAGTAACTTTTAGGACTCTTCTGGCACAATTGCCATTCTGAATGAACTCTCTCTGCTTCCTCGGTGGTTGGCGCATGATGTAAAGGGATAGGCATTCAATTATAGTCAAGGGCAGCCTCAGGTCTTAAGATATCTCATTAGCATAGTTCAATCCCTGATCCCTGATTCAGTCTTTGGTTGTTGGAGTTCGTAGGCCTCAGCCACAACTTGTACAGGTAAGGGCGGTGGTGCCGGGTGGGGGGATTTTGAAGTGCAATAATGAGGAAAAAGTAATTATTTATTTAATTTTCAGGATTTTGACGGACGACCACGAGGGAAAATTAATTATTTATTTCATTCTTATTCGTCATCGTCCGTCAAAATCATCCCCCACCCGGCCCAACCACTCTTATTTGCATGGTAGGCCCTCTCTCTTGCAAGGGTAGCCACTTGACATGAAGGGGCCTTGCAATGGCAATGGACAAGATACAGCACTAGTGCCGCACACATACATCAAGCTGCAAAACAAAGGGTTGCGAAAGGATGAGGTGACAGTAGGCACACAGGCCTCATATGGGTAGTGGCCACTGAAGAAAAAGACTAAGTGGCTTCCACTACACGGCAGAGATCCTTACGAAAGAAGCATTGGTAAAGTCAATGGGTCTGACCTATGGGAGAACTAATGGCTTTGTCAATTTCGTTTAGCCATATTGTACAGCTGCGCATTTGCTGTGGAGCATGGCTGAAAGTTAGGGAAAAAGTGCTATGATGCGGCCAGCGCTGACTGCGAGGGGCGGTGATTAGTTTTCTTAAAGTTTAATGTCTGTCTTCACCAACAACAAGTTTAATTATCTTAAATGTCCGAGCTGAATTTCGCCATGTTAGACATTTTCCTTGATTATTCACTCCATCCGAGTCTCTAATCACAAAAAGATGTGACATTTTTTTATGTGCCTGCCTTCTTTTAAAAACGAGTCAACATTTTCATACTTTACCTTTGCCTTACATATTACTTTCGCAAAGCAAGTGAAAGTCAACACAATGTCAATCTTTCTGTTATTTCTGTATGCAATAATTCTGGAAAGTGCGTATATCTATATATGACGAATTGGCATATGCTCTCAACATTTTTTCCAGGCAAAATGTCTCACAAGCAACAGCGCATGGGAAATCTCAGGCAAGACCTAAAGTATAGGGTGTGGGGGGAGGCAGGTTGCCATGGAGGGGGTCAATTGTCAAAGAGGCGAAGGTGCCCGCTACATATACTGAAGGGAATAAACCAACCAATGTTGCCCTCAAAACATTCAGGGGTCCTAGTCTAAAGGCGCAAGAGCGTTTAACGAAGGGATGCGTCCCGCCCTGAGGGAACACAGCCTATACCCCAGCCTTTACTACACAGTTGTTACACACATGTAAGTATTGTACCTTTACCACACAGGTATTTTTTTTAAACAATATTATTCTTATGTTATTTAAAAAACATTTTTTTATGGTTTAGGGATGGGTAACGGGTAAAGGGAGGTGAGGGTGACTTTAGTGTAAAGGGATGGCCAGAGGTAAAGGGAGGTGAGGGTGACTTGAAGGATCAGGGGTTGGTAGAGATAAAAGAAGGCAAGGGTGAATGGAGGGTTCAGGGCTTGGTAAAGGTATAGCAAGGCGGGGGTGACTCGAGTGTTCAGGGTGGGTAGAGGTAAAGTGTGGCGAGAATGACTTGAGGGTTCACGGGTGGGTAGACTTAAAGAGATACAAGGGTGACTTGATAGTTCAGGAGTTGGTAAAGGAAGACAAGGGTGTCTTGGGGGTACATCTGTGGGTAGAGGTAAAGGGTGGCCAGGATGACTTGAGGGTTCAGGGGTTGGTAAGAGTAAAAGGAGGGGAGGGTGACTTGAGAGTTAAGTGGTTGGTAGAAGTAAAGAGAGGCAAGGGTGTCTTGAGGGTTCAGGGATGGGTAGCCATAAAGAGAGACAAGTGTGACTTGAGGGTTCAGGGGTTAATAGAGGTAAAGAGAGACAAGGGTGACTTGAGGGTATTAGCCAATTCCCTTCCATCAGAGGTCTCCATCTCTGTATCCGAGGTCATCATCTCCACGGTGGTGGTCCCACTGCCCTCATGGGAAGGTCTCCACATCAGTGGCAGACATGACCGTCAAGTAGGCAGAACGTAAAATATGGGTATGAAGTTACTTGAATAGTTGTGATTACCATGGTAGGAGGCTCCACCCCTTCAATGGACGGGGTGAACAGATGTAACTCTACATATTGGTGTGAATTTACATCAGATATGGTGAATAGCAAAAAAAGTGTAGAGTTACACTTAGGTGTAGTTGGAAATATGAACATAAGCAAATATACAGTTGTATATTTATCTTTGTGACTATGCCCCATAGTGTGAGCTGGGACAGGTCAGCTATGGGCATGGAAGAGTGGAGCGTTTAATGGTCCATACAACGAACAGGCTAATGAGGGTAGCAGCAAGTGCCGAGTTTTAATGGTGTTCGATAAAGACAAGGTATTAATGAAAAACAATTATGCCTGGAGGTACAGAATAGGCGATTGTCATGGCCATGGTGACAGAAAGGCAGTATATTTAACTAGGGGTAAGAATCAAACCTTCACAAAGTCACTTATGTTTTGTTGTGAGTCTACAGGGATATTTGTTAACAGGCCAAAGGGGTTACCTGAGTAGAGAATTTTACGGCTGATGATAAACTGTATTGGGATGAAACACAAATCCCAGCACACAGACACGGTGTTCACACTTAAAATTAAGGAAAAGCACAACAAAGCACTTTGGGTCGACATAGGGGTACTCAGAATCCCCTTTAAGCAAATACCCTTAGACAAAAGTACAGATTTTTAGATTTAACAATTGGGTCCAATATCAAGTGGGTGGAGATAGTGATGAACAGAAACTCCAGATTTAGCGTGTTGTAGACACTCACAGAAAAGCAAGGGTGACACGTCTTTTTTTGGAATAGAGACGTACTCTGCATGGTGACGGACGTGCACCCTTGTCCTGAGAGCCCCAGCTGCATGGATATCTGAACCCGTAGTATTGCGTTTTGGTCATAGTCAGACACTGATCATGAGTATGCACCATGACCTAGGCATGTATCATGTTAATTAGGTCCTATTGGACCGGGAGGGTTGCACCAAGTGCTACCCTTGTGATAGTAGAAGACTACTGCCCTTACCGAGGGTTAAGTCACATGACGACGGTGGTGGCAGCATACCTGTTTTGTGTTTCATATTAATCTGTAGTGTGAACAGGCCATTTTACCTTAATCATGAGAGTGGTGCCTATTCACCCACTCAGGTAAAATTATGTGGATTGTGTGCAGAGCCGAACTGTTCATGATACTTGAGTGTCCATGCTGAGGGATGTGTGTGTGTCTGTCTATGATACATAACATGAAGGCCAGTTGGTTCGATTTTGGAAACACAGGACCTGCAGAAACTTGGAATGGGAGGTCTGCCACCTCCAGACAGATGTGTATTGCTGACATTTCTGAGGGCTGGGGTCGAAGCACACTGAACGAAGGGGGGTAGAGCATCTTCTGTGCACATCAAAGGTGTCTTTGACTCCAGGAAGAGGTACTGATTAGTGGGGCTCATTGTCAGTGGGATGGTAAGACTTATAAGGTTGGCACTGTGGACCAGAGAATTTTGATAGAGAGGATGGCTTAGGCCTTTGAACATTTATTAGGCATATTTCAATGGAGGCCAAGAGAAAGGTGTACGCAATCCTTGGCTACTCCCTTTGCCTGTATTTTGGGTCAATCAGAACTGGAGCCACTCCAGCTGTGGCACACTGCCCCTTTGATAGAGGGTAGTGGAGAGGAGAGAACACACTTCAAATGAGAGGACAGGATCAGGAATGAAATCACATTTGTGTCTAGAGTTGGACTATAAAAGTGGGAGCATGAGACCCACAAGTTGTTCAACAGCACTGTTCATCATGAGAAAGAAGATCACCAAGATTTCTAGCTGCTGGAGCCAGGACTGGGGCCCACGGTCTGCTAGTCTCCCTGCTGGGTGAGCACCCATCACACAGAAAGTCAAAACCACTTACCCTGAGACTGGAGCACCATCCTTCTGCCTGCCTGCCAGGACCAGTGGACCCTGTCTTCTCCCTGTAAAGATCTCAGGGATCTTGAACGGAAAGGTAAAGGCTCAGGTTCTTATAAAGCCTATAGGGCAATAACAGCAGTTCAAGGTGAACTTCATATGCAATAGGTCCACAAAAATGAAAGATCCCTGCAATAGCTGGCAATGATTTTATGGAAGGGGCTATAAAGCTCGTAACTTTAAGTGATCGTAATAGTGCGCCAGTGTCCTTAGTGGCCCAGGCCACAGATGCTTTTAGGGGATTTTACTAGGCTCTTTGTGCAATGGGGGAGGAAACTGTTTCACTTTTTTAGAGACATTAGGATGGTCACCTTCCCAATAACTGTCAATACACTGGTTATTTATAAGGTGGGTGTGGAAGCAAAATTGCAATGAGAATTCTGGCCACCTAATTAGAATCACTTCTGCTAATGAAGATTCGTCGGGATTTGGACACAGTAGACAAATATTTGATAAACTAAACTGGACAGCTTACCTGGTCTGCTAAGTGAAAAGATCTTAAATACTGCTTAACTCATTGCTGGCAGAAAGGGCTTCCCAAAGGGTGAAGTGGGTATTCATGCAAAGGTTTTGAGATACTGAGATCTGGACCACAAATTCACTGATATAGTCCTAGGCAGCTGCAAAATTCCAGTGGGGAGATTGGTATTAAATGGTTAATTCATTTAGGACGCTCTGTTGTGCATTGGCAGTAGCCACAACTGTCCACTCTCACCAACGTATTTGTGGTACCTATGCAGCCATATGCTGTTTAGCTCAGGACAAAAAACACTCCACTAAGGATACATTTCAGAGTGATGGAGCACGGGTGTCAACAAAGCAAAGTTAGAACTTTCTGAGGGCCGGATGTAGGTCGGTCGGTAACGGCCGAAAATCGGTATTTTCGGCCGTTACCGACCGAGATTCACAAAATGGTATGTAGGGCCACATATTTTACAGATTCGGAAAATTTACCGATCGGAAAATTTACCGAATCTGTAAAATACCGATTCGGTATTTTTACCGATTCGGTAACAATGAGATGTAGGTGGGACTCTTCTGAGTCCCACAAGCCTTACAGAATCGGTATTTTACCATGAAATTCAACTTCATGGTAAAAAACCGATTCCGGTGTGCATGCACATGTGTGCATGCACACCTGTGCCATATGACAGGCAGACCTGCCCTTAGGGCAGGTATGCCTGCCACATGGCCCCCGAATCTTTTTTGGGGGTGCTAGAGGGTGTCAAAGTGACACCCCCTGCACCCTTGTCAAAATCGGTATTTACCGATTCTGTAAATACCGACCGGTAATGCCCCATTCATTCCTATGGGCTTCAAAGCCCATAGGAATGAATGGGACATTACCGGTCGGTATTTACAGTATCGGTAAATACCGATTTTTACCGATTCGGTAGCAGTATATAATATATAATAATAATATAATATAATAAAAAAAATAATCTGGATGTTCCTACATCTCAACCCCTTAGATTTACCGATTTTTAATTACCGAATCGGTATGATTCGGTAATTTAAAATCGGTAAATCTATTTTACCTACATCGGGGCCTTAGACATGAAATAAAGCTTTATGACTTAGAGAATCTCAAGCAGAAATGGCAAACTCATCTGCTACATAACAGGTGCATCAGTATAACGAATACTGAGTAAACAACCAAGAATGTATGGAACAGATAAAGCCTGATGTTCATTAATGTCGTAATAGATTTAGGTTGGCTGAGATTAGTGTGTTGATTGTTTTTGGATGTTGCTTCGAATTATTTTTAGCTGACTCAGTAATTTAGAAGAAAAATGCTTGAAGTTGATTGGATTGTGTTTAAATGTGTGCTCGAATGAGATTCTGTGATGGCCACAAGGCCTTTCAGTCTTCGGTTGAATGAGCACTTTTGCACCTTGTAGCAATAACATCTGTTATTCGCTTAATTAAACTTCTTTCACAGTGATATGTTTGGTAATTTTTTTATTTGTTTCTAAGCTTTTGCATTAGGTGGTGAGATGTTCTGTGAGTGATTATTACCCAGCAGCTGTCTTTATATTTCTGGCGTGTAAGGGCCAGCCTACATGACCATTGCAACACGTTTTTGAGCAGCGTTTTTATTGGAATGTTCTTGTTCATTTGACTCATTTTACTGGTATTTTCTCTAACAATGCACGTTTATGTGTGAGATTCCAAATAAGTCACTTCAGATCTGTTTTGGGTATGAGCAACACGTTGCAGGTCACATATATAACTCACACCCAACTCTTCATGTACTACCCCTGGTGCAATGCTGTGTGGCAAGGATAGCAACCTTTTCATAAAGTTGTTCTCCTCTATCTGAAGTGACTGTGCAACAACATATTCCCAGATGTCACACCCGTAGGTGGCAATCGAGATGCACTTTGCTTTCCAGATTCTAAAAAAGGCATCTATTGATTTATAGCCTAGCCGCCTTGCGGAATCAAATACACAATCAATTGCCCTGCCAAATAATATTTTTTTTTGGTTCGATAGTGAGGACCAGCTCAGCAAGGCTTCATATAATGCGCTTAAGTGGGAAAACAACTCCTCTTTACTGATAGGACAACCCTTAAATAATTTCTCATCTCCACACGCCAATGGGTGACATTATTATTCAACTGAGAAAAGCTTTTTCCCCTTGCCCTGAGAGGAGGCACTAGGCCATTACCAGCACAAATGGGTTTGCTGCCAGTGGTAAGTCCAGTGTTTCAACAGAACAAGGGAACCCTTAAGGTATATTTATAAGGACCTTGGGCATTACATATTTCGAAGAACAGTGGTCCCTATATGGAATTAATACACACAGAAAAATAATCATATACTTGATAAGTAATATGTCTTCTGCCCGTTTGGACAGGGTTTATTTATCAATGAGTGCAGAGGTAAGATTTTTTGGAAGAATGTCAAGCGGGCACAGTGGTAAGTCCAGTGTCAAGGCTTCGGTCGGAAGAATAATCTGTCCTCCTACTCCAACCTGGACAGAGAACTCAGAAAAATGATGTAACCTCCTTGGCACAGTGTCCAACAACCTAGTATTTGCAATGGATTTTACATTAAGGCATTCTCCCTGAGACTCCTTACTATGTTCAGCTTTTACTACTACAGGTAAACGTTGATGATCTTCGCTGTGTTCAATGTTCTCCAACATCCGGATGGCAGAAATATCCGAGATAACTTTACTCCTTCAGGAGGGTGTTTGAGTAATACATGCTTAAAGGGACAGCTATTGGCTGAAACTTAGACTTGACTAGAGATAAATGGAGTCCACCAAGTTTGCAATAGTAGTCTCAATCTTGTTTTAGTGTTGACTACATGAGTCGAAGGAGTCCCGTACGAGATTTCCCAGTCTCTTTAAATGCTCCTCAGTCCCAATCCAGGGGAGATGTAATGAAGGAGGCTTGACCACTACTGTCTTCTGCTCACCCTCCACCTTATTGCCATTCAGAGAGCTGAAAGATCTTATCTGATTTTCCAAAAAATGCATCACAGGACTATCATTCTCTATAGGGGCCTGATGTATCAGGGTTTTAATAGTTTGAGCACTTACTGAGTAAGTCTGACAGTAGAGAAACTGCCCATACTCAAGGAATCCTCTTTGTTAGCAATGTCTGCAGCATCCTTAGTGCTGGTATCACGCAGCCTTAATCCAAGTTGATCTTCCTTGGTGGCCATTTCCGCTGTGATTGCACCCTCTGCAGAAGTAAGATATGTAAGAATGGAGGAGCTGGTGGGGAGACGTTCGTCCAGTTAATGGGCTACACTGGCTTTTCACTTACCCAAGGTCCAAAGAGGGGAACATACAAGGCCAAGGGCCAAGAGAGGTGTCCCAGCCAAGCCTCCTTTGGGCTCGGATGGGTGCTGATGGGCCAGCCATGGCACACACCCAGACAAATCCCACACTTTGGGGAGGAGAGCACACTTATAAAGCACTTGCGACGGATCCCCTTGTTAGCAAGTGCCCCTTTGCACTTTGGGTGATGAAGTCTTGCTGGCAGCATCCAAAAGAGAGTTCCATGCTGCGGGAAGGCGTATGCACGTATAAAGGGCTGTGATATGTTACCCCCCCTCCTGGCAAGTGCACCTGTGAACTCTGGGTGATGAAGTCCTGGTGGCAGCATCCACAAGAGTCCAGTGTTGCAGGGAAGAAAACACACTTATAAAGTGTTGTGCACCTTCTCCCACCTCCTGGCAAGTGCCCCTGTGCACTCTGGGTGATGAAGTACTGGTAGATGCGCCCACAAGAGAGTCCAGCGCTGTGTGGAGGAGAGTAACCTTATAAAGCGCTGTGCACCTGCTCACCCCTCCTAGCAAGTGCCCCTGTGCACTCTGATCGATGAAGTCCTGGTGACGGCGTCCACAGGAGAGTCAAGACGTAATTTGCCTCTGGAATCCTGGGGTCCATCCTACTGTGGCTTTGAAAGTAGGCCAAGAACCCCCTTTCAGCACTTGAATCTCAGGGTAGGAAGGGCAAGCCATCAAAGGCTTCCCAAGGAGGAAGTATGAGGGCAGAGACTCAGAACTCAAACCGTGAAACAACAGACACATTATTTCACTGTTCTGTCCAGTGCTTGCGTTTTAAAAAGAACGTACTTTAATGTCACAACAAAACGAGATACTGCACACATTAATGGTGGCTCAGGCACATGGGTCTAGAATTCCACCTAAGGCATCAGTCAACTTCCACACCATCTGTCAGGACTCAGAAGGCTTAGTAACATGAAGTCACCCGAATGATCAGAAAAGGATGGAAAGTTTGTAGAACAGGGTTTTGGAAACTGGGGTTACACAACCACTAGACCTCAAAACACAGTTTCCTCACATTTGCCCTTATTGGGTTACTTGATCACTTCCGGGTCACTAGGAAAGAGGCAGTATTTAGGTCCCTGTCAACATGGAGCAGACACCTGACAATGTGTTATGTAGTTGCTGTGGCTTCCCACTTCACTTAGTTCACACCTGTTTAGTGCCCTTGCACCTTTCTTAATTTCTACTTTTCCAGTTCCCTCATGCATAGATTTTACTTGTAGTTCCCTTTTTTGGTCTTTCAGTCCTATTGCGGTCTTCTTATTTGTTCCCGCTATTGCTTTATTACTCAGCTGGCAACCTGATTATCTTCTGGCATCCTGGGATTTTCACCTGATGTCCTTGTCAGTTGGGACCTCGTTACAGAATAATCCAACAGTAAGATGGGTAAATTTTTCACCCTCACTATACCTGTTATTACTGGCTTACTTAAATCAACCATGTTACAAAATATATTGAAATAAATCCATCTAGAGGGAAAATCCAGTCCTGGTTTTCTCCTACCACTTTACCCTATTTTCTCTAGCTTCCTCCCTAGGCGCATCAGTTTACCAATATGCTGCACAGGGATTTAGGGACATCAGGGGCTCTCGGTGTATCTGAATTTATGTATTCCGACACCATCTTTAGCAGGATTTAAGGATAATAGTGTAGTTCCCCAAACGGAATACAGCGGACATTTTCAATGGTCTACCTGTCCCAACCAAAATACAGAATATTAATATTCCCTCTTTTGGCCTGATGAAGACCCTACTAGATGTATCTACAAACACATATATATATATATAAAGGGTCGAAACGCCAACATACAACCATCTCATGTCCTGGCTCACTATAGTAATTAATTTAAGAAGTAGGACTAGCTAAAGTGAAAGTCCTGAAAAGGACGGAGAATTTATGTTATTGTTTTGTTTATTGTTTGAATATGAAAGGTCACCCATTTGCACTATATGTCACCACAGTCACCCATTGAATTGTCAGTGTATTTGTTATTGTGTTTTTCTTTGTCAGACAGCCCCCATTGGTATTATCTTTTTGTATAAAATTGTTTGCACAATTGGCGAGAAAAATAGAAAAACAGAACAAATAATTTAATAAATATATATTTTTGATAAAAACGTACTGAGGTGTGGTACATTTATAAAATTCACTATAGATTGTGAAAGAAATATTCATTTTCTGAACCAGTACCCCATTGTATTTACCTAACAGAACCACTAGTAGAATTATAGCCTGAAAGTGCAGCATGCCTACTGACTATCTAATTTTCCCACTAGCTCTGTTGCCAAATAGGCCTCAGGGCAGGGGGTGGCATTCCCCAGGTCTGGGGGGAAGCCAGGGTTGTATATAAAAGGCGCCAACGGATTTGAAGCCTCTGGCCTTGATATGCTAAATCACTAGACATCCTTCTAGAGGGGGTGTGAACACCCTCCGGAACGGGGACAGCTTGTGGCTTCTGAGAGCACGGGCTTTCACCTACAGGGGATCAGAAACGTGTCTGTCATGGCAGGCTGGATGATGCCAGTCAGCCCGTACACTAGAGGGCTAGTAGGTTTTCAGGGGGCACCACTAAGGTGCCCTCTGGGTGCATGTCACAATAAATAAGATACTGACATCAGTATAGATTTATTGAGATGAGGTGTTTGACACCACATACCATTATTTCAGTGTAGCCATTATGTAGCTGGGTAAATCGTAATGACCAGTGCCCAGTACATACCTTTAATATGGCTGCCCGATCATTTGTAATGCCCTAGTTATGATGCTAGCCATCACAGGGGCATACCTGCTCATGCAGATATGCCCTCATATGTATTATAATAATGCACCCTGCCTTACGGCTCTATGGCATGCTATAGGGGTGACTTACATATAAGACATACATTGTAGTTGATCCAAACCTGAACATGAGCTCACACATAAAGACTACCACAAGGAGTGCCTTCTACAAATTACAACTACTCAACAAAATCAAGCCCTTCCTCCCTCCAAATGATTCCAAAACCACAACGCAAGCCTTGGTTCTGTCCAGACTAGACTATGGGAACGCCACCCTCACTGGCACAGGGAAATACCACTTGGCACCCCTAAGAACAACTCTAAATGCAGCAGCAAGGATGGTCACCGGAGTCAAAAGGCATAATCACATCTTCAGGGCCGGACTGGGACCCGAAATCGGCCCTTGCAAAGTGCTCAGCCGGCCCCCCCTCTACCCTGGGGGTGCAACTGCACTCTTTGCCAGGGTCGGTATGCTGCAAAAAACGGCCCTGTAACAAAAACGGCCCCCTGGGGCCCAAAACCGGCCCCCACCCATGCGGCCGACCGGGGGATTGCCCGGTGCCTGCAACGGCCAGTCCGGGCCTGCACATCTTTTACTCCCTGAAAGATCTTAAGTGGTTCCCAATTGAAGCCCACTGCCACTTCAAAACTGATTGTCTCAACCACAAAGTCCGTCACACTGGTAAACCAGCATACCTGGCAGCCAAACTCACCAAGGCAGGCCAGGCAAGAAACCTGAGTAGCACCAACAACCTACTTCTCATACCCCCAAAGAAACATAAACAAAAAACCCTGGCCTGCTCCTTCTCAGGCAATGCACCCAAAATCAGGAACTCCCTACCAGCAGATCTCAGAACCAACCCCTCCTTCTTGATTTTTAAGAGAAAACTAAAGGACCTCTTCCTCGCTCGGCACATTAAGTTTACTCTGGGCAGTAAATCATAGCACTTTTTAGAAGCCTTCAATCCAGTAATCTTTCGACTCTGTGGTTTACCTTTACCTAAGGCAGTCTGTTTGTTTTTTATTGCCTGTGTAAATGTTGTAAAGTGCTCTGATACCCACGGGTCTTGCAAGCGCTATATAAAACTCTCTAAATAAAGTGTATTTGGGCATAGCACACAGGAAGTGTGCAACGTCGTATTTTTAGAAGGGCTTGCGCCCTTTCACGCATGCTGCAGTGGCAGTCTGTGTGCAGTTTTTATGGGGTTCCCTTTGGGTGGCTTAATACATTCAGCAGCCCATAGGGACCCTCTTCATTACCCATGCTCTGGTTACCATAGGTGTCATTTACCAAGGACTTTCAAGGGTGCTAAATTCTTGCCAATTGGGTTACAACAGAAAACATGTTAACGTTTTAAGGGAAACAGCGCTAGCACTGGGGCCTGTTTAGCAGGGACCCAGTGCACATCTAATCAAGAACATCAATACCAGTGGGCAAGAAGGGGGGGTGACCATGTAAAAAAGGGCACTTCCCTACATGCTTTATCATGCTTGGGCACATGTGATTCCTGATACTGTGGCAGCCAAAAATGCATGACAGTGAATAGTGCAGTAGTCTAACAAATTACAGCTGCTGGGCCACCTGGAAAAAAGAAAAACAAGTACAGGACCAGGAGTGGTGTTAAAGCAATGGAGGAGAGGGCAGGGAGCAAGTGAATGCCATCAAGCAGCGGGGTGCAACAGTGAGCAAGGGTGTGATGAGGTTGGCAAAAAGGCAGAAAACAAAAGTGGAGCAGAGCGGAACGTAGTTGGGGCAGGCAAAGCAAAGAATGATTGGAGCAACATGAGAGTGTAGGGGGGCTGAGATGTGATGGTGAAGCAGCACACAGGGATGAGAGCAAGAAAACACATTCACTGCAATTGGGCGCTGAAGGTAAAAGAAAAAAATAGTTCCCCAATGTCAGTCGTTGAAAGATACAATTCATCCAGTAAAAAGATTGATAAAGATGCCATGTTCCAAAGGAGAGACAAACAGAAGTAGAGGAAGTAAAAGCATCTAATAAGAATCAAGCAAATGAGACTGAAAAGAAAGCCAATTAATGAATAGAAATGAGCTCACACATAGCCCACTCTGAGTATTACTATTGTCTGCAATAGGTCTTTCGATATTAGTCATTAGGCAAGATATAAAAATTGGAGATTTGAATCACTGTAGTGTCAATATAGGTGGCATCAAAAGTAAAAACTGAAATTTTAAAATGTCAACAAAAATATCTTTTCGAAAAATAATTATTATGGCATAGTGTACCATTCAACTGTGCAAGAATGTCATTGTTCTTTTCTTTTACTTGTTCCAACTCAATGTTGCATCCTTACTGAAATGTTTACTTAATGCCCTTTCAAAGACAAAGAACGAATCATGTTTTATATCATGTTTAAAATGTGCATAACCACAGATTTGTGTTGCTGCTAAAAACAGCAGCCAACACACTTCTCAACAATCCTTGATTGACTCCATTAGGAGACCATTTCTGCCATCTGAGGAGAATTGATCATGTCTTCTAGGTCTGAGTACAGCAACCCAAAAGCATAAGTAAGGTGTGCAGTCCACGTACGCAGACCATCAATTACTGAATTGTCATGTGCAGCGGTCTTTGTACCGTAAGATCTGTTTGAGGTAGAACACTTTTTTCTTAAATCTGCCACAAATATGCAGAAGTCAAATTAATTAAGTGGTAAGCAATTAACTGTGCAAAAAAAGACAGTGACCCAGTTACTTATTGGTAAACCTCATTACTCCGAATATTGGTTTTAATCATCACTGTCTATTCCTATATGAATAATTGTAGTCACCATAAAAACTTTGTTTAGCTTACTAAGGAATAGCAGTGGAATTTGTGAGGGAGTGGGTGTTGGTAGGTTTAGCAGTTTCAATCCTTCAGAGCCAAGGGGAAGCAATTCCGGCTTTTAAAGGGGAAGATATGCAGTCAATTTCAATGCTTGCTTCTCATTTATTAGAAGGCTTTTTGAGGAGATTGGAATGTTCCTTCCGTGGTACGTTCAATGGATCATTCTTTCCTCTTGAGGTTCTTTCAGTCTGATCCTTTTGGCCTACCAAATACTACAGACCTCAAGTTTCTTTCCTTTAAGCTCTTGTTTTTGGTTATATTTTTCTCAGAATGAAGAATCCGCGAAATAGGGGCACTTTTAAGTTCAGAACCATTTTTTCATTTTTTCCAGATAAGAGTGTCCTATACCCAAGTTTGAATTCCTAAAATTTCTAAAGTACATTTATATTGTCTTGATTTACACAGGGCACTTTCTATATATGATGCTAGAATGACACATTTCTCAAAATTGATTTTCTTTTTTGGTACTTTTGGAACTTCTGGTCGAGGACTAAGTTCTTCATCTTCACCTCTTAGTCATGAGATCAAGCAGACTAGTGTTAACGTATGGCCAATGAAAAAGCACAAGAAAATCAGACCCAGTACAAATCAAATCTACTAGAGGAGTGGCTACTTATTGGGCATCTAGAAAGTCATTTGTTTAGCTGCAACATTGGCAAATCCACACATATTTTTATGATGTATTATTGTCTCCAGGAGGAAAGCCACTTATCAACAGACTTCGGTACACGTTTTGGATTCAAACAGACATGAGAGAAGATACAATAATAAACGTGAATACAGCACTGGTGTTGCTGAATATATGACTAAAGCGTTTTAATTTTAACTGGTACACCAGCTTTTTGATGTTCGGCTTGGATATTATCGCATATATGTGAGAAATGGAACGAGGAAGATGGGCGAGGTGGTAATGATCAGGTTAATTACTAGTAATCTTTATTACCTGTCACAGCTCTAGTTACCGCCCCCCCTCCTTCATACACACGCAAACCGACTGTACAGCTTCATTTTATTATACCCTGGATAGATAGTACAGGAAGTTTGGAGGTGTGCTGTCTCCTTTTCTAGAGGAGGGAACAGTGAAGTCATAGGATGAAGTTATATTGGGTGCGTTTTTTTTAATGTTATTGCTGAGATTGGTAAACAAAGTTTGCATGCGCAAAACAATCACTCATATGGGTAAGGATTGGGAGGAGTAAGACGGGTGAGGAGTGTAGTGTAATGTAATGTACAGTGTCATACGCCGCGTGGGACACCTCGTGCTTGGAATGTGCCACGCGACGGATAACGATAAGTTTAGTCATCTCACAACATGTTATGTTACAAATGTATGTGACTCGTGCACGGACGTTGGTAGATCTGCGGTTGACTATATTCAGTTGGCTTACCGAGGGTCAGACGCTCCGCTGCCGGGTGGAGTTTGGATTATGGAATAAATCCTATTTCAGATACTTCTCTGCATCCGTATCTTATTCATAACAATAACAAGGAGGTAATGCATTATTTCGGTGGCCGTGGAAATAGCATTCAAGTATTCAGCATAACCTTCGTGGTTGCTTTACTATCGTAGGTGGGAGCTAAACACTTCACACACCGAATACGAAAGAGGGAGAAAATGAGACAGATAGCAAGTATGTGGCACTCGGAAATAGATGTTAGAAAGTAATGGAAAGCTAGACAGAGACTGATAGATACATTGGTGTGTTAACAGGGAGTGACAGGCGACAGACCACGATCAACAATGACATTTGTGTGTTCTTGAAATGACCTAATTGTGTTTGTCTATAGTAATATATTGTATATTGTGTTTTCAGAATGAACCGAGAATGTTCTTGCGCATGGTCTGTTTTATTCACTTATCGGTGAGAATAAGGAACCACCGAAGCAGTAACACTTACAAGCGATGATGCGGGGCTTTCTTCTTCCGAGCCATGTAGATTTCCATGGTCTGGTGCATGTTTTGGGGCGCACAGCGACGGAGCGGAGCTGCTGAACACGAACGACTGGCACTAGCAGCAATGTAGGCAGGTTTGCTGCTTCCCACACAGCCACCTGCTGCTGCTCGGTGTTATTCTACCGTAGCTAGGCAACACGAGCCACTCTGGCGCGCTCCCTGACAGGCTCGTGCGGCGCGCGAGGACAGCAGGAACGTGAGCGCGCGCCTCCTCTGCCTTTATTAGAGGAACCCATTACGTCCTACGCTCTTTTTTTCCGACTGCGCGGAGGCGGGCACGTTAAGGATGCGACCTTGTTAATGTCAGGCAATCTGCTATTATCCAGCTTCAGAATATGAACAGTGCCTGTTCACAATTCCCCTTAGAAAACATCTATATTTGGTTTACTGCTTTAAAATGTTATGTATATTTGCCGAATGGCCACATGTTTTGGTACTCGTGTTTAAGGGAACGGAGACGGATTCAAAATCTCGATAAACTGTGGAAACGCTTTACCCCCTCAATCGTCTCTCTTTTCCCAGTCCTTATTATGTGAGGGAAGTTCTCCGGTCCTGTGTTTTAAACGAAAATCTTACCCGTGGAAACTGGTCTGAATCTGTAGAACCGTAGTTGACAAGTTTTTTTTAATGTAGAATGTCTTTCTCTACGTCGACTAAAATCAGCATAGTGATAGCCCCGTTACGTAAAAAATGTTTTATGCATGGTGATTTTCTTTTATTTCCACCGCTTTGCTTGCTTCTTAAAGGGGGTGTGGTGATACAAAATCATAACATGTGGAACCTAACTCTGCTCCTGAGCTTGTGTGAACATCTGTGTAAAGTGTTGATATGAATGAAACGAATTGAACGAACAGTCCAGAAAGAAGGATGAAAAGTATCAGAGAAAAAAATGGATAAAACAGAAGATTAAACTACTTGAATTTAATTCATTTGATTAATTCGGTCATGAGGCTGTGCAGCTTGGTGGAACCAAAGCAGGTTCCTTTTGTGGTTTGATACCCCTATTCCCCCACACTCCAACATTTTCTGCCATGATGCTGTTACATCTGTAAGGGGCCACCCCGCTCCTACTGAAGGGGCTTATCCAGTGGTCGAAGTGGGAAAGAAAAAGTAGGGGAACTGTGCGTGGAAAATCAGGGGGCGGGAATAACCGAAGATTGAATCAGTGGGCGGAGTCAGGGGTGTGGCTAGAAATAGCAAAACATACCAATTTTTAGTACGTTTAGCATTTCACTGACCAGTTTCAGCTTATAACGTTATTTAATTAAAACAATGGATAAACATGTTTATTTGAGGTTTAATTCAGGAAAAAGCAAACACTCATAGGGAATACAGGTTTATGTAAAGCGTGTGAAATGTAAGCAGGAACAAAATGTTACCTTAATGCTTTTACTCTCATTGTTCAGAAATCCATGATTATTTTTTGTCTTGTAGGGACTCTTCAGGAGAATATAGACTCACGGAAACCCACAAAGGCTCCTTCAGATTCATGTCAGCCAGCTAGCTGCTCATTCATAATATAGCAATTCCAGTTTGGAGCCAGCCATATGCAAATCAGTCTTGATCCTGCACCCAATGGGAACAGTCCAGCCCGAACTGCCAGGCCAGGTCCTCCCTGGACTGGAAACAAGCATCCTAGAACGGTTTGGGGCTTTCAGCCCTCATCAGCCAGGATAGCTTGATTCCAGTGGCATGGAGAGCACGGGACTCATGTCTGAGCATACCTGTCCCACTCGGGGTGACAAATGCAAAAAGAACAATTGATGGACAGAATGCAGAACAATGTCATACATTCACCCCAGTACAGAGATCTAGGCCTAAATCCATAGTTTTTTTGCTCACCATGCCAATCCAGTTTGGACCCAGCCATATGCAAATCAGTCTTGATCCT
Organism: Lissotriton helveticus; assembly: GCF_964261635.1. Taxonomy (NCBI): domain Eukaryota; kingdom Metazoa; phylum Chordata; class Amphibia; order Caudata; family Salamandridae; genus Lissotriton; species Lissotriton helveticus. Next base: position 1,639,149,255 of record NC_136067.1, on the reverse strand, counting down.
GCACCCAATGGGAATAGTCCAGCCCGAACTGCCAGGCCATATGTATTCAAGTGTCCTTTCATTCGGGAAGTGAACACAAAGCATTACCCACAGAACTATGCACATAACATATTGCTCTTTGATATGCATGGTACATGTTCTTTGAAACAGGCATATTACCCCACTGCGCTACCTTAGATGAGTAAAACAGCCACTAGACAAAACATGCTCCCATCTCTCTCCAGCAGGTACATTGATCACCAACGTTATCTTGGCACTTGTATTGTTGACCAAAACCTGCTGAATATACAAAGAACTTTGCAGTGTTTTTAAAACTCCTGCACTTGTACAAAACCGGTCCCCCCAAACTTAACTGGCCCCCTACCCTTCCAGTCGCCCTGGGAAACGCCTGCTCCTGCCCTTTCACTGCTCCAGTCCAATCAGTACTCCTGCTCATGCTCGATCAACTCTCCTGCTCCGTCAATTCCCCTGTCCCCTCCCTTCTTCTGGCCAGTCACTTCTCCTGGCCCGTCACTTCTCCTGCCCGTCACTTCTCCTGCCCCGTTCACTGCTCCTGCCTCATTCACTGCTCCTGCCTCATTCACTGCTCCTGCCCCATTCACTACTCCTGCCCCATTCACTGCTCCTGCCCCATTCACTACTCCTGCCCCAATCACTGCTCCTGCCCCATTCACTGCTCCTGTCCGTTCACCGCTCCTGCCCGGTTACCACTCCTGCTCATGCCTAATCACCGCTCCTGCCCCATTACTTCTACTGCTTCGTCACTTCTCCTGCCCCTTCACCCCTCCTGCCCCGTCACCTCTCCTGCCCATCATGTCACCTGCCCGTCACTTCTTGTGCCCGGTCACCTCTCCTGTCCTGTTGCCTCTCCTTCCAAGTCACCTCTCCTGCCCTGTCGCCTCTCCTGCCCCATCACTTCTCCTGCCCCGTCACTGCTCCTGCCCCGTTCACTGCTCATGCCCCGTTCACTGTTCCTGCCCTGTTCACTGCTCCTGCCCTGTTCACTGCTCCTGCCCTGTTCACTGCTCCTGCCCCGTTCACCGCTCCTGTCCTTTCACTGCTCCTGCCCGGTTACCGCTCTATCTCATGCCCCGTCACCTCTCCTGCCCCATCACCACTCCTGCCCTGTCATCTCTCCTGCCCCGTCACTTCTCCTGCATTGCCACTTCTCCTGCCCGTCTCCTGCCCGGTCACCTCTCCTGCCCAGTTACCTCTCCTGCCCAGTCATCTCTCCTTTCATGTTGCCTCTCCTGCTCCGTCACTTCTCCTGGCCCGTCACTTTTCCTGCCTCGTCACATTTCCTACCCGTCACTTTTCCTGCCCCATCACAGCTCCTGCCCGTTCACTGCTCCTGTCCGGTCAGCACTCCTGCCCGATCACTGCTACAGCCACATCAATTCTCATGTCCCATCACTTCTCCTGCCCCGTTCACTGCTCTTATCTGTTCACTGCCCCTATCCGTTCACTGCTCCTGCCGGTTACCGCTCCTGCCCATGCCTTATCACCGGTCCTGCCCCATCACTTCTCCTGCCCCATCACTTCTCCTGTCCCATCACCTCTCCTTTCCTGTCACCTCTCCTGTCCCGTCACTGCTCCTGACACGTCAACTCTCCTGCCCCGTCACTTCTCCTATCCGTTACTTCTCCTGCCCGTCACTTCTCCTGCCTGTCACTTCTCCTGCCCTGTCACTTCTCCTGCCCGTTACTTCTCCTGCCCGGTCACCTCTCATGCCCTAGTACCTCTCCTTTCCTGTCATCTCTTCTGTTCAGTCACTGCTCCTGCCCAGTTCACTCTGTGCACAACATTGACAAATTACACAAGGTGTCAAATTCCCCACAGTACTCTGTTTGGGGAAAGCTCCTCTGTAATCACCAACTCTGATCTCACTGGCACTCGATATGCTAAAGGCAGAGGGCGGTCACATTGTCATTCGAAAGGAGATAATCGACCTCAATCGGAATGACAATGGGCATGCCCTCCGTCTGTGCGAGCTCAGGGAGGGGCTGCTGCAGCCTCTGGAGTTCAACAGAGAAGTGCGAGCAGCCCCTGGAAGCTGAATGAAAAAGTTATTGTTTGCCGTCCGGGACGATATTTTGAAAGAAAGAAGTAGGGGCACGGACTGAAAGAATTTTTAGAAGTAGGGGCACGCCGTGCCCTTCCGTCCCCGCCCACTTCTACCACTGCCTATATATCGAAAGGCCTTATTTAGGGTTTGCCAGATGTGATACTCCATCACAAACATGGCGGATGCCCCATCTGCCGTATTATAAGTGGATTTCAGCCTTTGGCACTTGTAATATGTTGCACAGGATATCTGTCACATATGTGTGTCCATGTCACCTTGCATGTTTGTGTGTCAGTGCATTTACATTCCAACGTTCTATACAGTCATGTGTTTTTTGCATACTCATTATAGCTGTAGCTATATACCCTTGCATCTATGCTTTCATTCGGCATTCCCCATATAATTGCTAAAATTATTGGCTTTACCAATGCTTGCTTTCTGTTGATTGTAGTGCTTTATGTTATGTTATATTACATGCGCTATTTATAGAGTGCACGTACATAGGAGTTTCATGTGCTTTAGAGACAACAAAGCCAGAGAAGAGGACAAGTGGACAACCAGACCCAAGAAGAAGGAGGCAAATCCAGGAGAGCCCAGGAGCTACAAACTAAAGAGAAAGGTTGTCAGCGTCTTGTGTAAAACTGTCTGCACATTTAGAGAACAGAGGTACTTGCACTTCTAACATTTATAATAGGACTAACAGGGCTACAAGCACCAGCTCTGCTGTCATTCCCCAGCCTGGCATGGACACAGTTGTATCCATTGCCAGGCCTGGCTCTGTAGCACTGGGATAGCATTATGGCGACCTCTGAAAGAGACAGGGCTGCCCAGCTCTGATAGCGCTTTGACAGATGCATATCTCTGGTCAGGCTTGGTTCTTGGAAGTGGACTGTCCAAAGCCAGGCCTTCCTTGGACTGCTGCCCTTCAGACAGGCCTGCATCTGAAGCACATGTTCCCAAGTGCTGTGCAGACTGCCTAAAAGCCGTCTGTTCCCATTCACAATATTTATTGTGCCTCACTGTAGCGAGGATGTTATATCTGGGGATTCTTTGGAAGATTAGGATTTCGGGCCTGCATACTGTGTGTCTGACATAATTGCACGTAGACCAGAGAATAGCGCGCAGCCCTACTGAGCTGCCCATAGGCTCCTGGAAGTACAACCTTGTTTACTTATGTTTGACTCAGTTATTTAGTTGGCAGTCAGCAGATCAGTGACTCAATGCATTCATCGCAAATGTGCCTCGTCAGGGCGGCAGCAGTCTCGGAGCCAGCTGTTCTTGAACAGGTAACTTTGGATATTGTGCCAGAGTAGTTTCGTTTTACAAGGAAACCCCCAGGGCTCTGCTAATGGCGGGAAAGCTGACTGTGCCATTTCACTGTAAACGCCCAATGATGTGTAAACTCCCTGCTGATGTGTAAACTCCTTACGGATGTGTAAACTCTGCACTGATGTGTAAACTCTCCGTGCACTAAAGATATCTCTGTATTGTCACTGCTTTAGAAGCACAGAACAAAGCACAGTGTAGCTTCATGGGTCTGCCATCCTTTAACCACACTCCCCCCTGGCCCAAGGGCTTCTTAGTAAGGCATCTCCGAGGCGCATTGTCATTCGAAAGGAGATAATCGATCTCAATCTGAATGTCAATGGGCCTGCCCTCCGTCTGTGCGAGCTCAGGGAGGGGCTGCTGCAGCCTCTGGAGTTCAACAGAGAAGTGCGAGCAGCCCCTGGAATCGGAATGAGAAAGTTATCGTTTGCCGTCCCGGGACGATATTTTGAAAGAAAGAAGTAGGGGAACGGACTGAAATAATTTTTAGAAGTAGGGGCACGCCGTGCCCTTCCGTCCCCGCCCACTTCTACCACTGGGCTTATCACATTGCAGGCAGCCCTATGGCCGGGTGCGGCCATGGGAATAAATAAAAGGGTAGCTGAGTATAGCGTCCTCCCAAACCTGGTACCATATACATGAATCACGCCAGACATGGTGCCCGGTATTGCACATCTTAATTCTCTAGAGTGTAACCGTTAAATGGAATCATACTGCTTCAATAATTTTATTAATCACAAAAATCCCTTGCGCAAATACACAAATGACAATCCTGGAGCTCTCTCTCAACTCTCTCATCAAGATGAAGGAACCATACACGGTCCCAGAGGGCTCGCTTTGTGACAACAATCCCACAATTTTCCTCATGTGCCACTTCAATGACTTGCTGTCATAAACGTTCAGGAATGACAATTCTAGTCCCTTGCAAGATAATTCCTTATTGGGTAACTGATAGTTCATCATGCACATTCTTGAATTTCTGATATTCACTGTCATCAAGAGGTGGAGAATATGTTCTTCAGGATTGATGCATAATGATGTTTTTGAGGATGAGCATATTCCTATCTGCATTGGTGGCAGCACTTATTTGCCCCACGGACACAGCTGCTGTAGTGCTGGGTCTCACATTGAGGTTAACGTAGGCCTCGGCCTCTGTAGAAGGGGTATACTGACACTGTAAGGGCACTAAAAAAAAGTAGTCGTCAGGGTTTTGATCTTTTCCCGGCTGGTGCATAATGGTGTAGTCATAATCTTGCATTTGCAGTCCCTACTTCTCAAAGCGAGGGGGTATTTTGGCCTTTGGATTGCCAAACATAGTGAGCAGAGCTTTGGTGATCAGTAACAAATGAAAAATGTTTCCCATAAATAGTAACACATAAAAGAGTTTGCAAGCCCACACAACAGCTAGGCTTTCTTTCTCAGGTTGCGAGTAAGCTCATTCAATGTGTGACAAAGTTCGACTAGTATAAGCTACAATAAACCTTCGTGCATTTGCATGCCCACTATGTAGATCAAGAATCACGCCAAAACCCAGTGGGCTGGCATCCACATCAATCGCTGTATGCAATATCGGATCAAAGGAAGCAATTTCAGTTGCATTTTCAATTACATGTTTAATTTGTCTTAAAACTTTGATTACACTCCTTTGACTACTGAAATGAAACATTCTGTTTTGTTAACTCTCTCAATGGGGCACTCACAGTGGCAAAGTCACAGATTTACCTGGAACAGTAGCAGGCCATACCAAGAAAAGAATGCAGCATGGTTACATCTTGTGAAGGGGAGGTAGATGACAAAGCCTGAACCATGGCTGGATCTGGAGTCTTTCCTCCTAGAAAATGTGCACAAATAGTTTTACTCTTGTTTTGTGAAACTCACACTTTTCAGCATTCATAGTAAGACCTGCATCAGCAAGTAGATGGGCCGCTTGTGTAAGGCTCTATCAAGTTCCTTTTGTGTGGCCCCAAATACTAGTATCTCATTACTGTAATTGAAGGCATGCATGACAGGCTGTATTATACGACAAATGACATCATGGAAAAGTTCAACAGTTGAAGACATTCCAAAACTCAATATTTTGTATCTGAACAAACTATCATGAGTTGAAAAAAGGTAGTAATGTCCCTGTTCGAACTGATTATATCCTTTGTTCAGATCTAGGCGCGAAAAGACTTTTGGCCCAGTTCAGCTGGTTAATCATATCACCAATGTGCAAACCTGGGTGTAGTTCTCTTTCAATTGCTTTGTTTGCTTGGCGCATGTCAACATACATTTGCACAGCCCCTCCACTGTCCTTTTTAGGTGCCACAACTATATGCGACACCCATGGCGTTAGACCAGTAGAGCGCTCAATAATATCATGTTTTAGTAAAGTCTCAATTTCTCTTTCAACAGCTTCTTCGAGATGAAATGCAATTGGACTATGTTGCTGAGCAACAGGATGAATGTCCTCATTAATGTGGAGCTGCACTTTCATTGTCTTAAATTTTCCTAATCCATGAAACAATGACAAAAACAGATTCACTATGTCATGATGAGAATTTATTTTTGTAATTCACAGAAATTAGTCCCATGTCAGCAGCAGTGTTGAAACTGAGTAAAGAGGCACTCAACGAAGTGCCCTGAAGAATATGAATTGGGGCTTGTACCTTCATCTTTTTATGTCTCATAGTTGCCGTAAATGAACCTTACCTTTATATTGGTGGTGATGTTGCCCATGTGTATACCTTGGTTTTTGATGGTGTGAGACAGGGAACGGAATACAGTTTATTGTACTGTTCTGCTGGCATGATATTTATCGACTCACCACTGTCTATGATAAGCGGTACATAGCAACCATTAACCAATTTTAGTCAGCATCGACATCGCACACCCAACTTCTTCACTGTCGCTCAACAGTGACGTCAAAGAACCTTTCGACGATGAATTAGATGACAATCGGCCTCTTTCAGTTTCTGTTTGCCTCAACTGATGTTGCCGTTTAATTTGGTGGGTGTGACTGGAATACTTCTGGAACTTTCTGGTAGCCATTTTACCTTCACAACATATATCTGCCCAATGGCAGGATAGTTACCTTCATGTAGAAAGGAAAATCCACATTG